>NW_023504598.1:0-118455 GCF_004664715.2 Peromyscus leucopus | reverse complement strand
AGTTATCAAAGAAATTATGTTTAATGAAGGAACAGGAATTTCCCAAATGAAGAGAAAGAAATGGACATTCTAGCATGAGAGGTGTTTAGAGTCCAGACAGTTATGGCTAGAGAAGAAACTCTGTCACTCATATTGTAGTCAGATATTGGGAAATACATAACTAATAAAACAAATAACAAGATATAAAGAGAAATGACATCACTCTGCAAGTGAAAATACAACAGAAGGATATCAGGACACTCATTAGCATCTACTTAGCAGCAAGACATGGAAAGATGTAGTTCAACACTTAAGGAGAGCACTGCTTTAATCTAAGCACTGGGAAGTCAGAGACAGGTTGATCTGTATACATTCAAGGACAGCTTGTTCTTGGAAGATAAGTGGATGGCAGCTAAGGCTACATAGAGAGACCCTGTCTCAAAATAAGTAAGTTATTAAATAAAAAGATAATGAGATGACTTACAGCCAAGATTGCTGCACTAAGAGAAGCCATTTGTAAAACTGAAGGAGAACTAAGAGCAAGGATTATAAAATTTTCAGTGAAAACAGGTGTCTTAGCAGATCCCAACAACATCTAGTGAATTATTAGGGAACATGTTAAAATGTCAATTCTAAAAAAAGTGAAAAATATAGAAGTAGACAAATTCCTGATACATATGACCTGATTTGATTACTCCAAAAGGTATAAGCAATTATAGAAGACTGAATAATCATCATAATGGTCTTTACACAAGAAGCTGAGGACTGGGTGGGTCCTTTGCTGACTTCTGCCAAACATTTTAAGACCTGACACCAATGTTTTGAAGTGTCCTAAAAACCAGAGAGAGAAGAAATACAGCAAAACTCACTCACTGAATCAATCAACATCCTGATCATGTGTTCAATTGTGGTGGCCCTCATGTGGAATGGAGAGAACAATTGACTTGTAATCTCTGAACTCATAAAAGAAAGCACCTCCCCAAATGAATGTAATAAGAATATAACAGCAAAAGAGCATAAGAATCCTTGTTATGAAAAGATTTTAGAGCATATTAATGTATAAATCATAAAATAAAAAATTAAATACACTGAGCTCCAGGAATTATGTAATTGCTAAGTACATTAATAAATAGCACAGAGAGAACTTGGTTGAAGAAATATAAATTATCAAAAGAAAAAAGAAATAATGTTTATATCCATCTGCATCAATTGAAGGCAAGGTAAAAATATGTGCTATTCCCCATTCCCCAGTTAGATGGTTGTCATCAGGAAGACAAATGTCCCAGTCTCTTCATGGTCTTTCTCATTTTATGGTTTTGTGGACTTGGGAATGGTGGAAGAAATGGAGAGAACTCTGATGTGGTCATCATCTGTAGTTTTGAACAGATTTGGGCAGCAGAGGTGTATCTGACAGCTACAGACATGGTAGAGTTGGACTGGTACAGCATCAGCTCCTGAGAATCTCCAGTGTTTCTTCTGTACTTACTCTTTTGGTTTCTATCCTGTGACCAATAACACTCTAAATACACCACTCTTTACTACAAAATATAACTACAGATTGGCAATGAAACATGAGCATGTACACAGTGTCTGAGTTTAGGGTGGAATATTGCCATTCGAGGCCAGCCTGGAATATTGCCATTCAAGGCCAGCAAGATCCAGGACAAGCATAAAAAAACACAAAGAAATCATGTCATGAAAAACAAACAAACAAACAAACAAAGTACAAGCAAGCAGAACTTCAAGCAGACTGGACCAAAAATAAAATCTCACTTGGTACAGAATAATCAAAATGCTGAATGTATAAACAAAAAAGCATATAAAAAGCTCAAATGGAAAAGAATCAGTTAACCAATTAACACATAAAGGAAGAGCCTAACACCTGACTTCTTTGGGAAGTCTTTAAAAGTCAGAAAGTCATGGGCAAATATCATAGAGACTCTAGGAGACCTTTGATGCCAACCCAAACTACTATACCCAGTAAAATTTACAGTCACTGTAGATGGACGAATAAGATACTCAATGATAAAACTAAGTTTTAGAAATAACTGTCTCTACACATTGTCCTACAAAAGTCACTAGAGAAATAATATAACCTAAAGAGGTTAATTACACCCTAGGGAACACAGGGAATAAATAATTCCAAACAGGTGAATCAAAAGAATAAAAATGCACACGCGCACACACACACACACACACCACCACCACCACCACCAGCAGCAGCAGCACTACTAACACAAACACACCAATAGCAACAACAAAATAACAGAAATCCACAATCATTTGTCATTACCATTTCTCAGTCTCAATGATTTCAATTCCACAATAAAAATACCCACACTGATAGAATGGATGTGAAAATAGAATCCTTCCTCTGTTGCATTAAGGACACATGCCTTTACATCAATGATAGATACCATCTCAAGTAAAAAGATCAGAACTATATAATTCAAGCAAATGGACCTAACAAGCACTCAGGTGTAGCCATTTTAACATCTGATAAAATACACTTCAAAACAAAATTATTGAGAAGAAATAGGGAAGAACACTACATACTCATCAAAGAAACACTCCACCTGGAGGACATTGCAATTCTTAACATCTATGCACTAATTTAAGGATACACTAGTACATAAATTGACTCCCAAGCACTGATAGTGGAAGACTACAATGCCCCACTCTCATCAATGGACCAGGCATGCAGACACAAATTAAGCAGAAAAATGCTGAAGCTTGCTAACATTAAAAAAATGAATATAAGAGTTATTTTGGAACCTTTCACTTAAACATTCATAAAAATACCTTCTTCACGGTAGCTCATCTAAGTTTCTCCAAAATTGACCACATGCTCAGATGCAAAGCAAGTATCAACAGATACAAGAAAAATTGAAATAGCTATCTGATCACGGTGGTTATATCTGGAATCAACAATAATACAAACAGGAGAAAGTTTACAAACCCATGGAAAATATAGGACTAACTACTGAATGAAAACTGAGTTAAGAAAGAAATTAAAGACTTTCTAAAATTGAATGAAAATGAATACAAAGCATACCCAAAATGAATATGGGAAACAGTGAAGGCAGTTCTGAGAGGATAGTTCATAGCACTAAATGTCTACATGAAGAAAGCACAGGGATATCTCACACTACTTACATAAAAGCACACATGAAATCTGTAAAAAAAAAAGAAGAAGAAGAAATAACACCCAAAATTAGACAGCAAGAAATAATTGAACTTAAGCCTTAAAACAATAAAATAGAAACAAAAACCAATATAAATCCTAGAGTCAATGAAACAAAAGTTGGTTCTTGAAAAAAAATAGATAAGATTGAATACTCTTGTCCAAATTAATTAAAGTTGGTGAGAAAAAAATCCCAAATTAGAAAACTGAAAAAAGAAAAGGAGGACATAACAACAGACACCAAGGAAATGCAAAGAATCATAAGGACATATTTTAAATACCTTGACTCCAATTAACTTAGATATGTAAAAGACATGGATAATTTTCTCAGTGAATACCACTTACCAAAGTTAAATGAAGATCAGACAAACAATTAAAAAAAACCCTGCTGGGCGTTGGTGGCACACGCCTTTAATCCCAGCACTCGGAGGCAGAGCCAGGCGGATCTCTGTGAGTTCGAGGCCAGCCTGGCTACCAAGTGAGCTCCAGGAAAGGCACAAAGCTACACAGATAATCCCTGTCTCGAAAAAAAAAAAAACTATAACTGTCATGTAATAGAAGCAATCATTTGAGCTCTCACAACCAAAAAGAAAAAGAAAAACACTCCAGGGCCAGTTGTTTTAGTCAGAATTTAACGAATTCAAGAACACATAGTACAAATTGTGTGATATTGTTTAAAATATTGTTACCTTAATAAACTTATCTGGGTCAGAGAACAGAAAACACTAGTTAGCAGTGATAGCACACGCTTAATCCTAGCATTTCAGAGGCAGAAATTCTCTGGATCTCTGTGAGTTCAAGGCACATTAGAAACAGCCAAGCTGGTGACTCAGCTTAATCCAGAAAGCCAGCTTTAATCCAGAGAGTGGTGGTAGAAAGCAGAAAGAATATAAGCGTGAGACAGAACTAGAACATTTGGCTGGTTAAGCATTTGGCTGGTTAAGCATTTGGCCTGGTTAAGCTTCAGGCTTTCGAGCAGCACAGTTCAGCTGAGATTCATTCTGGATGAGGACACAGAAGCTTCCAGTCTGAGGAAACAGGACCAGCTGAGGAATTGGCAAGGTGAGATAGCTGTGGCTTGTTCTGTCTCTCTGATCTACCAGCATTGACCCCAATAACTGGCCTCGGGTTTGATTTTATTAATAAGAACCTTTAAGATTCCTGCTACAACAAATACTTGTCAAATTAATTTACAAAATATAAAGAAAAGAACACTGTCTAATTCATTATCCAAAGCAAATAATCATACAGCAAATAAAAACAATTACAGACCAATTTTCCTTATGAACATAGATGCAAAATTTCTCAATATACATCAAAAATGTATAGTACATTTTTGTACACATCAAAATGATCATTTAACATTATTAACTATATTTTCTCCTAGACATGCAAGTGTCTTCAGCAATGAGGTGTTACCATTACAGAGGGTCTAATCCTATACCTTACCAATATATATGCTAAATAATAAATGTGGGAAATGTATGGTGTTATACTTTCAGATTATGACACATTTGGATTAAAATTCTGGTCCTCAGCTCTACTTTTTCTGCATTTATTATGATTTTTTACTTCCATGCATGTAAAAAAATCTTCATCATGTTAGACTGTGCATCCAAATATATGTACATAAGGAGCATTTTCTTTATTCAGTATTATCTGAATAAGCGCCTAAAACATTCTTTCTGTCTTGAACACTGCCAAAACTAAAATGTGTATCTAGGTGATGTGGTATGTTGAATGAGATACCCAGAAGTCCAACAGTCTGTTCAGGTGGCATGTATATGTTTCAGTGGTACTGTAGGTTTGTGTGGTGCACATGTTTTGCCTTGTGCACTTACAAATATATATATCATTATCTGTCTCTTTCTCTCCTCCATCTCTCTATTCATTTCTTGCTCTCCAATTGCTTTCATTATTTTCTACACACATAAGAATATTCATCATTATCCTGAATATAAAATTCACTAAGTTGTGGACTAGTTTCATGGGCATTATTTTAGCTTTTGTATGGTTTAAGTTTTTAATTAGACTTATTTTCATGCTGTTACAATTCTTTAGATGGTACATAATTTTTTATTAGATACAAAACATGAATACACATTGGGTTCTTAATTAAGATAACTAATTTTTAGGTGCACAGTGGCTTGGACTGTGGTCAGACACATCATAAAGTATTTTCAAACTTTCTATCCCATTCATTATTTTTGTTTGATTTTCCCCATACATTCATGTACTGTCTCTCAAGTGTAGGTCAATGTATAGTTATAAGAGCAGATTCTCTTCTACCATGATTTGTATGCTGGGATCAAACTCAGCTTGTCAAAATCATCAGAAGGATCTTCAACTGGCTGAGCAATCTTGGTGACCCATATGGTAAATATATTCATACCTTGTGGATATTATTCTTCCCCAAAATGTCAAAATATCACTTCGAATAGGTATGTAGCAGAGTACTTCTCTCTTACAATTTCTGAAAATGTGATTGGCTTGGTATGTTAATGTGAATTACAGAAAATGCACATGCATTTCATATGTTAATATCATCATAGACCCTCATGCATTATAGGAATATATACTTTAAAATAGGAATTTTAATAGTATGTCTACTATATATCTATAACAATGTCACTATAGATATAACATTTCAGTAAGCACTTTTATGCATTAATAGCATAAATATTTGCTTCACATTGTTATAAAACACTTTAGTTTGATGTTTTTTCTTTTGATTTTTGACATATTTATATTAAAGTTGGAAATGAATGCCAACTTTCAGATTCACCAACATTCATAAGTCTTCTCTTACCAATAGGAATGAAGACTTAAGTATCTTTTGAGAAAGATAAATGGTTAATTACTTAACTACATAATCTTTAAGAAGTATGCATTATACTTTTCTGGCATAGATAAACAATTAAAAATTAAACTTTTTTCTCTATAGTGGATACTTTTTGGTAAAGGAACTGGAATGGAGAACAATGTAAAGGGTGGGAAGGAAGAGGGAGTTGTGACAGAGAATACATGGAGAGACAACTAAAACTAAATGGTATTTGAGGGGTAGTATGAGTATGGAAACTTAATACAGTATAAACTCCCTAATACATAAACATGTTTGTAGGTGATCTAAAGGAAGTTGTCATATAAAAGGGGGAAATCCCAACTGGCCATCTCTTGTCACCAAATGAAGACTGTAGAGCAGGACTGGGCCATATCTAATTGGGTTCTTGGTCCAAGATGCATCCTGGGATTATCATCTCATACTGACTAAAAGATTGAGAAAGAACAAGGTGCATTTTTCTGATTTGTCAAAGATACACACTTCACAATCAAGGTCAGTCATGTCATTCTTTAAAAAGATTATAAAATATTACAAGGAAATGAATCTAAGATGAAAGCAGGCATAGCTGTTTATATATTATATGATAAAATAAATTTCAAACCCAAACAAAACAGAATAGATTGAGAAGGATATTACATAATAATCAAAGGGAAAATATAGTGAAAACATACATCAATTCTAAGCATCGCATCAAAGGCCAGGCACAAAAGTTTGTAAAAGGAACAACAGTACTGCTGGTAAAATCACATATTGATATGAACACAGTGATACTAGGTGACTTCAATACCCTAATCACACAAATAGGTTGGTCTTCCAGACATAATCTAAACAAAGAAACACTAGAGTTAGATAACATCATGAGTCAAATAGACATGACAGACACCTATGGAATATAACAACCAAACAATAACAAATATTCCTTTTTCTAAGAATTCACAAAGCTTCCTCCATAACTGACTACAAATAAGGAATAAACAAGTGTCCATAGTTATAAGAAAATTGAAATAATATCATAGACTATATCCTACCACCATGAATTAAAGCTGGATATCAATAATACCAACAGGAAATATACAAACTCATGGAAGCTGAATAACTCACTACTGAATGAACAGTGGTTCAAGACAGAAACCAAGAATGAAAATGAAAACAGCATATCCAAACAATGGGACACATGGAAGGTAGTTCTAAGAGGCAAGTTCAAAGCACTGAATGCCTACATAAAAATACTGGGGTGATTTCTTATTAATAATTATAATACACATTTGAAATCTCTAGAAAAACGGTATTTGAAAATAGTAGATAAAAATAAATAAGAGGCCTGAAAAATCAGAGCTGTTTAAATAAAGGATGAAATCAATGAGATAGAAACAAACAGCAACTACATAAACCAAATGATGAATAAAAGAAATGAAAAGTTGTTTCCTCAAAGAAATCAAGCAGATGACAATGTCTTAGACAAATTAGTCAACAAAATGATAGAGAATATCTAAATTAATGAAGCTAGATATGAAAGAGATGACTTTACAACAGATCCTGAGGAAATTGAGATAAACATAAGGACATATTTGTGGGAGCCACACCAACTCCAGGTTGTGATTTGATTCAATCTTGACTTAAGGTCTCTTGTTTTTGTTTTTTCTTTTCTTAATCTACACTCCCCCTTTCAGGTACTGTTGGACAGGTCAGTGCCCAAATAGGGGATCTGAAAATGGGGGGCTTCATGAAGGACACTCAGGTGAATGGAGTAACTTGGGAGTGAATGAGTAACTTGGGAGTGAAATTGCAAATATGGGGCAGGATAGATAGTGGACAAATGTTTATGCATTTGCTTAAAGATATTTTAAACGTCAGAGGAGCTGAAGCAGGGTGGCAGCCAGTACAGAAAATTTTAGTTTGTACAGCAAGTGTGCCCTTGGGTTCCCAAGCATGAGACATTGGACACAGACACATGGGGGATGATTGTAGTCAAAATCTAACAGCATTATAATGAGCATGGGCCTGGGAAGGCCACAATGGAAACACTTATTCTATGGGCACTTATCAGGGACACTTTCAATTTGTGCCATGAACAGCAGAAGGTATTTCCCCCTGAAATGTTTAAAAGTGAAACAAAACACTCCATGACATCAGAGGAGCCACTAGACACAGACTGCTTTATAAAATTATTTGATGATGATCAGTTCAATTCTGATGATGAAGCTGAGATTAAGGAAGAAGCCACTAAATAGCATAATTAGGAGCTTTTACCTGCTCTGCTTCTGACCATCAATGTTAAGAAGCACAGATTTTGTGATGAAACTAAGGAGGAGCTGAAGGGCTTGAGAGAATTAGTAGTTTCCCTTTCACAAAAATGGAGACTCTGCAGGTCTCCTCTGCTTGGAAGAGCACTCCTTTTTCTCCTGTAGTAGCTGGATTAGATCTACCTGGGGGGCTGTCTATCAATGTAGAAAATTCTCCTATGATTGCTATGGTGCAACGTCCTCCTGGAACACAGCAACCCTCACCCTTAGTCATGTGTCTCCCCTGCAAGCTAGTGTTAGAGAAGCAGCTGGCAGAGGTTAGGATGTGCAAGGA
Organism: Peromyscus leucopus; assembly: GCF_004664715.2. Classification (NCBI taxonomy): domain Eukaryota; kingdom Metazoa; phylum Chordata; class Mammalia; order Rodentia; family Cricetidae; genus Peromyscus; species Peromyscus leucopus. The sequence continues at coordinate 109,873 of NW_023504598.1, read as the reverse complement.
TTTCAAATGTTCCCAGGGACTGATAGAAGCCTTGCCTCCAGAGATTGGAAACAGATGGCCAAAGCTTGCCTGTCACAAGAGGATTACCTCTTGTGGATTCAAGAGAGGGGAGCATTGGGCTAATAAATGTAAGTCAAAGAAGGATACCAAGAGGAATCAACTGTGTTATATAAGTGATATTTTGCTTACTTATAAAAATGAAAAAGTTTGCCTTGCCACATCTATACAGTTTCAGCAGATTCTTGTTCATGTAGGGTTTTTAATTGCTCCAGAAATGTGCAAAGGAAGCTGCCTTTTCAGTATTTGGGACACATATTGTATTCTAAAGAAATTAAACCTCAGAAAATGGACAATAGGAAACATAGCTAGCAAACTTTGAAAAGTTTTCAAAAATTATTGTGTATAATCAATGGCTATCGCCCTATTTGAGTTGTCTGTGGTCGATCTGGAGCACCACAGAGAGTTTCTTAGAGGAAATAGTGATCCAGTTTCCCTAGGTATCTTATAGATGATGCTGGACAAGTACTGGCTCAGGAGGAGCATGCCATTCAATATCAGCAAATATGATATGTTGACTATGCAAAAACACGGAGAAACTATGTGCTTCCTACAAGACATACTCCAACAGCTGTGTTATTGCGAAATGGGCTCTTATTGTGTTGTGATCTAGCTGTTTCACCAGCCTGAGTGTTGAACTCTTATTAAGAAGCAGCAGCTTATTTAACACTGAAAACCTTCATAGATTCTAAGTGACATTTTGCTAAAGAACCAAATGTGATCAACATTCCTCTTACTAAACAACAAGATGATTGTTTATTTTTAAACAATGATTTTTGCATAGTTGCATTTGTTCAGTTTTGGGGCCAAATTGATAATCATTTTCCAGCTGATTGATCATTTCAATTTGCCCAAATGCATTCAGTTATATTTCTTAAAGTTGTGATAAAAGATCCCATAAAAATGCTGTGCTGGTTTTTACTTATGGTTCCTTCAATGGAAGAGTTGTTTATGTCATTAATGGTAAAGGTTATGAAGTACAAACAGCTCCAGTGTCAACTCAAGTAGTAGAATTTTGAGCTCTGGCTATAATTTTCCAGTTTCTGGCAAATAGCTCTTTTAATTTGTATACTGATAGTCATTATATTTTCAAGCCCTTCAATTTATAGAGACTGTTTCCTGCATTGGGACTACTAGTGGTCATGTTAGGATGTTATTTCAGCAAACTCAAGATGCCATTTATCAAAGAAAGCTGTCATGCTTTGTGCTTTATATTAGAGCTCATTACAATCATCTTGACCCTCTAGCTGATGATAATACATCACCTAATAAATTAACACAGATGGTCACCTTGTCCCAGGTAGAAATGGCTCAACAATAACAGGCCCTTCTGTATCAGAATAGTGGAAGTTTAAGGAAACAATTTGGCCTTACCAGGGAAGTTGCTAGTCAGATTGTTAAACAATGTGATGTGTGTCCACAGTATTTGCCTGTGACTTCCTTAAGGGTAAATCCTTGAGACGGTCTTCCCAATCTTTTTTTTTTTTTTTTCGAGACAGGGTTTCTCTGTGTATCTTTGCACCTTTCCTGGAACTCACGTGGCAGCCCAGGCTGGCCTCGAACTTGCAGAGATCCACCTGGCTCTGCCTTCCGAGTGCTGGGATTAAAGGCGTGTGCCACCATTCCCAATCATTTATGGCAAATGGATGTTACTCTTGTTGCAGAATATGGCAAATTAAAATATGTGCATTTGACAGTCAATACCTATTTAGGAATTTTTGATGGATGTTGGGCAAATTGGGGAAGCTACCAAACATGTGATAGCTCATTACTTAGAATGTTTTTCTGGATGCAGCTGAGAAATGCCTATCTGTTTTTGCAAAATAAACCTGTGACTGGCTGTTTGGCCATTAATGCACACTATATCTTGGGACAAGGAGGTCACTTTTGCCTTTATAGTGCTCATCTTTTGTTGCCAAAAGGAAATAGAAGGCCTCAAAACAAGTGCCTCAGAGATTTTCCCTCTGTGGGAAAGAGACTTGTTGGAGAAATCCAACACAATTATGAAGACGACATGTGGCTGAAGCGCCTCTTTAGTATAGTATCACTGGATTTAGAGATATGTGCTAGACTGGTCAGGAAACCAAATTAGGAGTTATTGAAGAGGCCCTCCAAAATGATGAGAAGGAGTGGGATGAAAGTTTTTCTGCTGATATTTGGTACTTGGGGACTGGAGCAGCTCAAAGTTATCTTTGGAAGCCAGAGGCATTGATGCATTGGATTTTAGGAGAGGGAAAATAAGACGTTCAGAATTATGGAGTTACTCCTACCACACTCACAACAAATAACACATTTTCTTGTCTCTTGAATAGATCAGTATTAGCTTGTGTTAATGCACCCTGTTTTTAATATAAGTTATGAGAATTGTAATTAAGCAATTGTGTGTCCATTTTTAATAATCATACTAGAATTTTGATGTTAAAACATTACTGTTTGTAACCTCTTCTTTTCACAATGAAATGTTACTGGGTGGAAAAAAGTTAGAACTCAACTGAGAGGAATTTGGTGTGATGCTATTGAGTCTTTAGATGTATTGTGGTTAAAAAGGCAGTATTGAATTTTGATGCAGCTAAAACTGCAAAAGACATCCTTGACCAATTTAAAAAGGTTATTCCAACTTGATCATCCTTTACTCCCTTATTTGTGTGTGTTGCCACTATTCAAACATGTATATTGCTAGGTATTATTTTCTTTCCTATTATTATCAAGTTATTTGTGAACTGTTGATGGAAAGTTGGTTCAGTGCTACATGGAGTTAAGCTCTGCATCCTCCCTTGAAATTTTCCAGAGGCTGGTATTTAAAGACAGATAAGTCTTTTTTGCTGATTTTCTACCTAAGCAGTGAATGAATGATGAAATTCATGAGACTAAGATGAATAAGACTGGTTAGTTGACAAAGGCAACCTAATATAGGCACAGTCATCTGAAGGGTTCAAGGCAGCCTTAGAAAAAAGAGGGGAATTGTGAGATCCCACAGGGACTCCAGCTTTTGGCTTGATTTCATCTTGACTTGAGTTCAGAGTGTTCAAGTTTGGCTTTGCTCCTCAAGGCTGAATAACAGGATGTTTGGTTACTAGACGTCTTGCTCATCAACGCCAATTAACAGCATTTTTGGTCAAAGGTGTGGTTACTAAATGTTTTGATAATTAAGGAGGTGTTTATGCTTGTTTGATCCTTGAACCATGGTAAGAAGGTCTCCCCCCTCCTTGTTTGGCTATAAAGAGGCTATGATAAATAAATTCAGGGCTGCTGCAGTATTCACTGAGAGCCCTCCTGATGCTATCTTCTGTCTTTTGTCTTTTTCTTTCTTAATCTTGACTCCCCTATTCAGGTACTCTTGGACAGGTCAGTTGGTCCCTACAGTAAGCTCCACATAACTGTATACTTGTTGTCTTCACAGGTGAGATGATAATTGGGGGAAACACATGGAATCACAAAGCCATATCTCAGGCATTGGCTGCCTCCCTATAGCGCATGTCCCAGATAAAGAGATATTGGAAGTGGGATCAGTAACACAGAAAAGATCTAGTGTTGTATGCTTCATATTGCATTGTGCAAGTAGAGTTTGTAGCTGTAAGTTTCTCTCTTCCTGTCTGGCCCTGCAGTTGGAATGAATTTTCTCCCACCCATGGTCCTGCAGCCACTTATAAAGTAGCCACTCAAGCTTATTTTAATTATAATCTTATGGCCTATGGCTTTAGCTTATATTAGCTAGATCTTTCAACTTATCTCAACAAAATTCTATTTATCTGAATGTTGCTGCATGGCTTCGTGGAATTAATTATTCTCTCACATCTTGCTTTTCCTGGCAGTAGCTCACAGCATCTTCCCTGACCCCACATTTCTTCTCTATCTAATTTGGATTTCCCACTTGGCTCCATTCTGCCCTGCTATAAGTCAATGCAGATTTATTTATTAACAAATCGGAGCAATAAATATTCACAGCATATAGAAAGACACTCCACATCACTCCTCCTTTTCTGTCTAATCAAGAAGGAGAATTTTAACTTTAACAGTAAAGTTTTATATAACAAAAGTTATCAAGCAAGAGTTACATTTACAGTATACAATCAATTTGTATTTGGTAAAATTAAGGAAAATATTCTATCATATACCCTATATTTGTAAATCTAAAGTTTTATATCTAGTTTACCTTTTATCATAACTAACAAAAAACTATAACTATCTAGTCCACTTCATCAAAGACCCCAGAAAGATATACTATTACCTAAGTAAATAGGAAGTGATTTGTAAGCAACTTCCAAAATGCTAGAAATGACAGAGACATCTGGCTGCCTGGAAAGTCATCCAAATTTCCTTCTTAATGTTGGGGCATATAGCATCAGCCTATATGTCTATCATTTCTCAGTTACTTCTCCCTATTTCCTGAACAATGTCTGGCAGTCTCCTCTGCAAAGCAATAACCTGGAGGAGCACCTTGCCTTGTTTTCGAAAAATTCAGTGTTTATTTTCCTATGGGTCCTTATGTCCAAGTTATACAACATACTATCAAGCAATCCAGGCAAGAGCAGTTTTTTCCAAATAAATAAATAAATAAATAAATAAATCTGCATTGACTTATAGCAGGGCAGAATGGAGCCAAGTGGGAAATCCAAGTTAGACAGAGAAGAAATGTAGTGTCAGGGCAGATGCCCTGGTTAGTTTTTTTCCCACTATGGCTAAATTTGCCATAAAGAAAGTAAGCTTCATGTGGAGTTCCTTCAATGCCCATCATCTTCTCTGAAGTGCTGCCAGGAGCAGACATGGCTCAATGTCCAGAAAAATCTAACTTCTTAAAACACTTCAAATGCCATATTTTGTAGGTCTTTGAACTGTTTGAAGATTACCTACCCACTTGAAATATATCTTTGTATATCTAAAAAAACTTAACTAACATGACTATGAATTTGCATATTAGCTGGGTGGTCGTGGTGGTGGTGATGGTGGTGGTGGTGGTGGTGGTGGTGGTGGTGGTGGTGGTGGTGGTGGAGCATGCCTTTAATCCCAAAACTCTGGAGGCAGAGCCAGGTGGATCTCTGTGAGTTTGAGGCTAGCATAGTCTATAGAGTGAGATCCAGGGCAGGCAGGGACAATTAGACCCTGTGGCAGCTGGCAGAGACATTCAGGCCCAGCGGCGGCCCACAGAGGTGGACAGGCCCTGCGGCAGAGAAAAGCAGACGGAGGTGGACAGGACCGGCGGCAGCAGCTGACAGAGACATTCAGGCCTGGCGGCGGCCCACAAAATTATACAGGCCACTCGGCGGAGATAGGCAGACACAGGTTGGCGACTTGCAGGAGGTGGAAGGGCCCGGTGGCAGTGGCCGACAGGGACATACAGGCCCAGCGGCAACCAGCAGAGACATACAGGCCCTGTGGCAGTTCGCAGAGGTGGATGGGCACAGCGGCGGTGACAAGCAGAGGTAGGTAGGCCCACGGTGGCAGCCAGCAGAGACATACAGGGCCGTTGGCTGCCCGCAGAGGCAGACAGACCCAGCGGCAGCTGACAGGGACATACAGGCCCAGCAGCGGAGAAAAGGTGGGCCTGTGGCGGCGGGCCACAGGGGTGGACAGGCCCGGTGACGGAGAGGGGCAGACGCAGCTTGGAACGGGGACGCCCCTAGCCCCAACACCTGGGGAAGAGGCTATCTCCATGGGTCGGAACCAGGGCGAGTCTGGACACTCCGTCTGGGGACAACCCAGGGCCCAACTGCTGATCCTGTGAAACCCAACAACTTGGAGGTGTTGGTGAGACTACCCTGCTCAGCTGAAACCCATCTGGGAGAGGATTCAGATGCCTACAGTTTGAAGTCTGAAGAAACAAGATCAGCTGAGGAGTTGACAAATGAACAAAACGTGACCTGGGAACACAGAAGAAGGCACTACCCAGTCACCAAACCAGATCACCAGAATCATAAGTATATAATTCACCGAATGAAATCAGCTGTCCCTGAAGAAACAGCCCAATAGCACTAATTTAACCAAGAACCCCTACTAAACCAAGACTAAAAATTAGAACAAGAGAGGCACTCTCAGACACAGACACCACCTGCACTGCACAGAGGAAAAGATGAGTAGACGCCAGTGCAAAAATACAGGAAACAACATAAAGACCTATATGGCAACATCAGAACCTAGTGATTCTACACCTGCAAGACCTTAACATACCATGACAGAAGAAACAGAAGAGATCAAACCTAAAAATGACTTTAAGAAGATGATAGAGGCCCTTAAAGAAGAAATAAAACATTCCCTCAAAGAGGAAATAAAAACTTTCCTTAAAGAGGAAATGAAAAACTACCTTAAAGAGGAAATAAAAACTTTCCTTAAAGAGGAAATGAAAAACTCTCTTAAAGAGGAAATAAAAACTTCCCTTAATGAGGAAATGAAAAACTCCATTAAAGAGGAAATAAAAAAACTCCCGCCGGGCGTTGGTGGCACACACCTTTAATCCCAACACTCAGGAGGCAGAGCCAGGCAGATGTCTGTGAGTTCAAGGCCAGCCTGGGCTACCAAGTGAGCTCCAGGAAAGGTGCAAAGCTACACAGAGAAACCCTGTCTTGAAAAACCAAAAAAAAAAAAAAAACTCCCTTAAAGAAATGGAGGAAAAAAAACGAACAAAAAATGGGAAGAAATCAAATAAAGCCAAGAAAAAGCAATTAAACAGATGAAAGAAACATTCCAAGATCTGAAAAATGAATTTGAGACAATAAAGAAAACACATGCTGAGGGAATGCTGGAAATAAAAATCCTGACATAACTAACAGGAACTACAGAAACAAGTATAACCAACCGATTGCAAGAGATGGAATAGAGAATCTCTGACACTGAAGACACGATAGGGAAAATAGATACATCAGTCAAAGAAAACACTAAAGACAAAAAAGTCGTAACACAAAATGTCCAGGAAATTTGGGACACCATGAAAAGACCAAACCTAAGAATAATAGGGATAGAAGAAGGAGAAGAATACCAACTCAAAGGCACAGAAAATTTATTCAACAAAATCATAGAAGAAAACTTTCCTAACCTAAAGAAAGAAATACATATGAAGATACAAGAAGCTTACAAAACACCGAATAGGCTGGATCCAAAAAAAAAGTCCCCTCACCACATAATAATCAAAGCACTAAACACACAGATCAAAGAAAAAATATTAAGAGCCGCAAAGGAAAAAGACCAAGTAGCATATAAAGGTAAACCCATCAGAATAACACCAGACTACTCAATAGAGACTATGAAAGCTAGAAGATCAAGGACAAATCTCATGCAGACACTAAGAGACCACGGATGCCAACCCAGACTATTATACCCAGCAAAATTCTTAATCACCATAGGCGGGGTAAACAAAATATTCCAGGATAAAACCAGATTTAATCAATACCTGTCTACAAACCCAGCCCTACAGAAAGCACTAGAAGGGAAAATTCAACCCAAAGAAGCTAAACACATCCATGAAAAATCAAGCAATAGATAATCCCACACCAACATACACCACAGAAGAAACAAGCTGGTGTAGCTATCCTAATATCTAGAGAAAAAGGATGTTTCAAAAGAGAAGAAGTCTTGTGGCAATGCCTCAGTGGTCCAGGTAACCACCAGAACTCGGAAAAGTTGGTTGAACTTGGGATTGACTGGGAGGCCAAAGATTTAAAAAGCAGAAGATTCTCTCAAGACACAAGTTGTGTGATAATAGTGTGTTTTGTGTGTGTGAATGAGAATTTGTCAATGTAGAATTCTAGGCTCCAACAATCATTGTCAGTGCAGATTAAGCTGCAAGTATTTATGCTTTAAAACTTAAATTATAAAGCTAGTTACGTCTTTCTAACAAGTAGTTTTAATGTTTATGAGCATATTTTACCTACATTACCTTTTCAGGATGTTGAGAAAGATGCATCACAAGCACAGGATGGAGGCTGGGGGCTAGATGGTTTTGAGGAAGAGGTCTTGGTAGACTCTTTCATAGAGCAAAGGGAAGCAATGCCTTCTGGGAAATGAGCTAAGTTTTAATCTAGTCTTTAAGATTAGAAGTCAAAAACAAAAATATTAAGGAAAGGAAAACCTAATTGATCTTTGAAGTATTGTTATGTGGAATTGAGTGGGACTTTTGAGGCCTTTCTTCCAGAAAACAAGGACTTGATTGTCAGGCCTATATTAGGCCTAAACCTTGGTGCCATGTAGTTGTACTTAAATCATTTCAATGGAAAGTGTCTTAGTGATTGGAACTTCTAGTGCAGTTTGGAGTTCTTCCATTTGAAAAATGTGAAATTTGCATGGGATTGTTTGAATCTTGTTTTCTAGTCCCTCCCCATCACCACCTTCATAGTCTGAAGGTAGATTTCTCTCTTGATAAAGGGACAAAAAGGTGAACATCTTGTTTGTAAATAGGTATCTAGTAACTGGTGGTAAACTTGAAATGGTAGAATTCTTTAAAGCCTAATTCTAGATAGCCTTAAGAAAATGTATCTTAATTATTTTCGAACCTGTATTCACCTTGTTTTTTTTCAAATATCTTAAGTTATATTTTCTTTTTCAGAGCTGCTTCTTATTTGGGGCCACTTTTTTTTTAATTGAGGCATAATTCATAAAAAGGTATATTGTTTTGATGAGGCTTTTTACATCTGTGGCTGGATGTCTTTCTTTAGTCTTCCAAGAAGGGCCATTTTACTTTTTTAGAGTTACTTTTAAAAGTCATGAGGTCAACAACTTGGACTACTATGCATGTAAGTGCTAATGCAAATTGAAGCCCAAGTTGACCTCCAGCAGCAGTTCATTCTATGTTGACAGTGAGAGAACACTTTGCCTGTTAGGATACTGTTACTCGTGGACTGAAATGCTGAAGAAACCCCTCCCCCTATTTTGTTTTTTTTTTGCGAAAATCAAGGTATATTCTAGGGTTTCCTGGTTGATCTCAACAGATAAACTGAGATGATAGTCTTAGTTCAGAAATGATCTGAATGTAGATTTGCAGTCTACGTGTACAGCTGGCTAAGTGAGATCGCTTTCACAGTTCTGCATGTATCCTATCGGCTCCCCATTAGTCACTGAACTCTTAAAACTGGTATTGTAACATTATCACAATGTTTTGCACCAATTTTATAAACTTTACAGTGCATGTGTTCCTTTTCTGAGGCAAACCAAAGGTATATTTCTCAAGGTTCTGCTGCTATCAGCAGCGTTGATGGAGGATTTTTTATACATTTGTAATAGATAGAAATAAACCAGAAAAAAAAGAAGAAAAAAAAAGTGGGGGAGGAAAAGGTGAACACCGCAAGAATACTCAAAAGGGCTGAGAGTTGCAAACGCCAAGATTGGCTTTGCATAGTAAATGGAATAGAACAGCTCTGAACTATAGCTTACTTTTTCCTGGTTTGGTCTGACAGAATGATTGAATGCTTTTGTACAAAAATCAGAGCCTTAAAAACAAGGATTTGGTTAGATTGTAAAATGGTGTGCCACTTTCGCAAAACAGTTTGGTGGTTGGTCAAAATGCAAAACATTGTTACTCTGTTACTCAACAATTCTACCCTTAGGAATATAACCTCAAACTACTGAAAATGTGCACCTATGAAACATGTACATGAAGGTTTACAGCAGTGTGTTGCTAATAGTAAAAAAGTTAAAACAACTCAAATAGCTATCAAATACTGGAGAGAAATAAAATGTGGCTTATTCATACAATAGAATATTATTAAGACATAGAAATGAATGAGAAACTGACAGATTAAATGACTTTGGTGAACCTTCATAATTTCATTTGTAGATCTTTCCATTTCAAATTTATAAATACATTTGGGGTTATAAATTATAAATGTACTGCCTCCTGTCAACATTGTATACTTCTATTTGATGATTTCTATGTCAAACATTATATGGAAATGTTTCCAAGTATTTTCTGTATTAACTGTGAATGAATAGAACAAAATAAATTGCCTGTGATGGAAAAAAAATAGACATTCATAAACAATATTTCGATATTTGGGCATAAATTTTAATACTACTTCCTGTTGGTTGGGGGTTCTTGCCATGTATGGGGATCCTGAGAAAATTAAGAATTATGCCCCGACTTCCCTTCTGGACCAGAGAGACTTCCGGTCCAGATAAGAGTTTCCATCCTGCCCCGGAGTTCCCATTTGGACGAGACAACTCCCATCTGGACAAGAGAGAGAGACTTCCTGAATCTGTCAGCTCTTTCTGAACCAAGTACACTGATAAGACCAAGAAGGAACCACAAGGAGATGGGCAGACGTCAAGGCAGAAGTACATACAACAAAATGAAGAGCAATACAGCATCACCAGAACAAGGCCCGCCTCCAACATCTAGATCTGAACATCAAAAATTAGTAGAAACAGAAGAAAGTAGCCTTATGAGAAACATCATGAAGAAGGTAGAGGCTTGTGTAGCGCTAAAGTCAAGTAAATTGGAAGAACGCTGTAAACAACTAGAGGAAAGGGCAAACAAATTAGAAGAAAACAATAAAGTCCTGGAAGAAAACAATAAAGTCCTGGAAGAAAACAATAAAGTCCTGCAAGAAAACAATAAAGTCCTGCAAGAAAACAATAAAGTCCTGGAAGGAAACAATGAAGTACAGAAAGAAAACAATAAAGTACTGAAAGAAAATCATGAAAAAGCAATGAAACAAGTAAAGGAAACCGTCCAAGACCTGAAAAGGGAAACTGAAAAAATAAAGAAGACACAAACAGAGGGAATGCTGGAAATAGAAAACCTGAGTAAAAGATCAGGAACTTCAGATGCAAGTATAACCAACAGAATGAAAGAGATGGAAGAGAGGATCTCTGGCATTGAAGATACAGTAGAAGAAATAGTTTCATCAGTCGAAGGAAACACTAAAGCCAAAAAGTCATGGACCAAAATATCCAAGAAATTTGGGACACCATGAAAAGACCAAACCTACGAATTATAGGAATAGAAGAAGGTGAAGAATGGATAAGAAAGCAGGACCCATCTTTCTGCTGCATACAAGAAACACATCCACATCTCAAATTCAAAGACAGACACTACCTAAGAATAAAAGGCTGGGAAAAGACTTTCCAATCAAATGGTCTTAAGAAACAAGCGGGTGTAGCCATCCTGATATCCAACAAAATAGACTTCAAACTAAAATCAATCAAAAGAGATCAAGAAGGCCATTACATCCTCTTCACAGGAATGATCCAGCAAGATGAAGTTGCAATTCTGAACATTTATGCCCCAAACACAAGGGCACCCACATATGTAAAAGAAACATTACTAAAGCTTAAACCAAACATAAAACCCCACACATTATTAGTGGGAGACCTCAACACCCCACTTTCAACACTGACAGATCTCCCAAATCGAAACTTAACAGAGAAATACAGGACTTAACTGATGTCATGACCCAATTGGACCTAATAGATATCTACAGAACATTCCATCCTAACAAGAAAGAACATACCTTCTTCTCAGCTCCCCATGGAACTTTCTCTAAAATCGACCACATACTTGGCCACAAAGCAAATCTCAGCAGATAAAAAACAATTGGAATAATGTCCTGTGTTCTCTCAGACCACTATGGTTTAAAGTTAGATTTCAAAAACTACAGAAAACCTACAATCTCATGGAAACTGAATAATGCTCAACTGAATCACCAATGGGTTAAGGAAGAAATAAAGAAAGAAATTAAAGACATCCTAGAGATCAACGAAAATGAAGACACCACATACCCAAACTTATGGGACACTATGAAACCAGTGCTAAGAGGGAAATTCATAGCACTAAATGCCCACATAAAGAAGTTGGAGAAATCACACACTAGTGACTTAACAGCACACCTGAAAGCTCTAGAACAAGAAGAAGCAAAATATCCCAGGAAGAATAGATGCCAGGAAATTATCAAAGTGAGAGGTGAAATTAATAAATTAGAAACTAAGAGAATAATACAAAAAAATTAATGAAACAAAGAGTTGGTTCTTTGAGAAAATCAACAAGATAGACAAGCCCTTATCCAAACTAACCAAAAGACAAGAGAGAGAATCCAAATCAACAAAATCAAGAATGAAAAGGGGGACATAACAACAGACATTGAGGAAATCCAGAGAATTATAAGGTCATATTTCAAAAATCTCTACTCCACAAAACTGGAAAACCTAAAAGAAATGGACATTTTTCTGGATAGGTACCACATACCTAAGTTAAATCAAGACCAGAAAAACTATTTAAATAGTCCAATAACCCCTAAGAAAATAGAAACAGTCATTAAAAGTCACCCAACCAAAAAAAAGCCCAGGACCAGATGGTTTCAGCGCAGAATTCTACCAGATCGTCAAAGAAGAGTTAATACCAATACTCTCTAAATTGTTCCACATAATAGAAATGGAAGGAACATTACCAAACTCCTTCTATGAGGCTACAATTACCCTGATTCCTAAACCAAACAAGGATTCAACAAAGAAAGAGAACTACAGACCGATCCCACTCATGAACATTGATTTAAAAATATTCAATAAAATACTGGCAAACAGACTCCAAGAACACATCAGGACAATTATCCACCATGATCAAGTAGGCTTCATCCCAGGGATGCAAGGGCGGTTCAACATACAAAAGTCCATCAATGTAATACACCATATAAACAAACTCAAAGAAAAAAACCACATGATCATCTCACTAGATGCAGAAAAGGCATTTGACAAAATCCAACACCCCTTCATGATAAAAGTCTTGGAGCGATCAGGAATACAGGGAACATACCTAAACATATTAAAGGCAATTTACAGCAAGCCAACAGCCAACATCAAATTAAATGGAGAGAAACTCAAAGCAATTCCACTAAAATCAGGAATGAGGCAAGGCTGTCCACTCTCCCCATACTTATTCAATATAGTACTTGAAGTTCTAGCCAGAGAAATAAGACAACATAAGGAGATTAAGGGGATACAAATTTGAAAGGAAGAAGTCAAGCTTTCCCTATTTGCAGATGACATGATAGTATACTTGAGTGACCCCAAAGATTCCACCCAGGAACTTATAAAGCTTATAAACACCTTCAGCAACATAGCAGGATACAAGATCAACTCAAAAAAATCAGTAGCCCTCCTATATACAACGGACAAAGAAGCTGAGAAGGCAATTAGAGATATATCACCCTTTACAATAGCGACAAATGACATAAAATACCTAGGGGTAACACTAACCAAGCAAGTGAAGGACCTATATGTCAAGAACTTTAAGTCCCTGAAAAAAGAAATTGAAGAAGATGTCAGAAAATGGAAAGATCTCCCATGCTCATGGATAGGCAGGTTAACATAGTAAAAATGGCAATCTTACCAAAAGCAATCTACAGATTCAATGCAATCCCCATCAAAATACCAACACAATTCTTCACAGACCTGGAGAGAATAATACTCAACTTCATATGGAAAAACAAAAAACACAGGAAAGCCAAAAGAATCCTGTACAATAAAACAACCTCTGGAGGCATCACAATCCCTGACTTCAAGCTCTACTATAGAGCTACAGTAATAAAAACAGCTTGGTATTGGCATAAAAACCAACATGTGGACCAATGGAATCGAATTGAGGACACTGACATTAACCCACACACCTATGAGCATATAATTTTTGACAAAGAAGCCTAAAGTGTACAATGGAAAAAAGAAAGCATCTTCAACAAATGGTGCTGGCATAACTGGATATCAACGTGTAGAAGACTGAAATAGATCCATATCTGTCACTGTGCACAAAACTTAAGTCCAAGAGGATCAAGGACTTCAACATAAATCCAACTACTCTGAACCTCCTAGAAGAGAAAGTAGGAAGTAGTCTTGAACCCATTGGCATAGGAGATCACTTCCTAAATATAACACCAGTAGCACAGACACTGAGACAACAATCAATCAATGGGACCTCTTGAAACTGAGAAGCTTTTGTAGAGCAAAGGATACGGTCAACAAGGCAAAGCAACAGCCTACAGAATGGGAAAAGATCTTCACCAACCCCACATGTGACAGAGGACTGATATCCAGAATATATAAGGAACTCAAGAAATTAGACATCAAAATGACCAACAGTCCAATTGAGAAATGGGGTTTAGAACTAAACAGAGAATTCTCAACAGAGGAAACTCAAATGGCTGAAAGACATTTAAGGAATTGCACAACATCACTAATCATCAGGGAAATGCAAATCAAAACCACTCTGAGATACCACCTTGTGCCTGTCAGAATGGCTAAGATCAAAAACACTGAAGACACTTTATGCTGGAGAAGATGTGGAACTAGGGGAACTCTCCTCCACTGCTGGTGGGAATGCAAGCTTGTACAACCACTTTGGAAATCAATATGGCACTTTCTTAGAAAATTGGGAATCAATCTCCCCCAAGATCCAGCTATACCACTCCTGGGCATATACCCAAGAAATGCTCAATCATACCACAAGAGCACTTGCTCAGCTATGTTCATATTAGCATTGTTTGTATTGGTCAAAACCTGGAAACAACCTAGATGCCCTTCAACTGAAGAATGGATAAATAAATTGTGGCACTTATACACAATGGAATACTACTCAGCAGAGAAAAACAATGACATCATGAGGTTTGTAGGCAAATGGATGGATCTAGAAAAAAATCATCCTGCGTGAGGTGACCCAGACTCAGAAAGACAAATATGGTATGTACTCACTCATAGGAAGATGCTAGATGTGGAACAAGAATGACTGGACTACTACTCACATCACCAGTGAGACTACCTGGAAAACAGGACCCCAAGAAAGACACGGAGAAATGGATGAGATCTACATGAAGAGCCTGGACATAAGTGGGAGCAATGAAGGGCGAGGGTCGAGGGAAAGAGAACGGGAGATCATAGCTGGATCAAGAAAAGAGAGGGAGAACAAGGAATAGGAGACCATGTTAAATGAAGACCACATGAGAAAAGGAAGAAACAAAGAGCTAAAGAGGCCCACAGAAATCCACAATGATACCCCCACAAAAGACTGCTGGCAATGGTCGAGAGACAGCCCAAACTGACCTTCTTTGGTGATGCGATAGCCAAACACCTTAATAGCTGTGCCATAAACCCCATCCAAGGACTGAGGAATCTGGATGCAGACATCCATGGCTAGGCCCCCAGTGGAGCGCTGGGAGTCTAATTAGTGAGAAAGAGGAGGGTTTATTTGAGCGAAAATTGTTGAAACCAAGGTTGGATAAAGCACAGGGACAAATAACCAAATGAATGGAAACACATGAACTATGAACCAAATCCTGAGGGGCCCCAACTGGATCAGGCCCTCTGAATATGTGAGACAGTTGATTGGCTTGATCTTTTTGGAGGCATCTAATCAGTGGTACCAGGTCCTGGGCTCGTTGCATGAGTTAGTTATTTGAAACCTGGGATTTATGCAGGGACGCTTGTCTCAATCTGGGAGGAGGGGACTGGACCTGCCTGGACTGAGTCTATCAGGTCGATCCCAGTCCTCGGGGGAGACCTTGATCTGGAGGAGGTGGGATGGGAGTTTCCTTGAGGGAAGGGGAGAGGGGCTGGAAGGGAGAGAACAAGGGAATCTGTGGCTATTATGTAGAACCAAGTAGTATTGTAAAATAAATAATAATAATAATAATAATAATAATAATAATAATAATAATAAAACTGTGAAAAGAAAAAGAATTATAGTTAAAATATGGCTGTAGTAGTGTTTGAGGCATTATCGACCTTTCAGGGTTCTTGGTTGATCAAGCCATGACCCGTCAGCAGGCCAGGTTATTCGAGGTCTCGAGGAGGACCACCTGGAATCAATGGGGGTGAGAGGAAAGGAGACAAGCCGTGAAGAAAGACAGAGTCAGTCTGAGTTGCTCAAGGTCTCGTTTATTGACTGGGTTAGAGCTTATAACAGGCTTCAGTAGGAGGGACAGAGGATGAAGAGACAAAGAAAATTCTAAGAGGTCAGCAGAGTCCTTTTCCAGCCTGCAGCTAGCTGATTTAGTACAGGCTAAAGTTTATTTATCCTACATTCCTATTAGACTAAAAGCTCTATTTACATGAGGCTTGATAAATCGTGGAAGGTTGCACAGGTTCAAGACACAGCTTTCCGGAGTCGGTCCCCAACAAAGCCATATTAGCCTAGAAGCAATCCAAAAATTCTAATCTTCTGTAGAAACAAAAGCAAAACTATTTTTACCAAAGCAACATATTTCTAGACACAAATTTTAAAGTCGAGATATCTTTAAAATATACATATTGGTTTAACTGAGGAGCCTTTATAATCAAATCTCTCTCGAGTTAAAAATCCCAAAGGCTTTTGGTTAATTTGGCTAGGGGTTTGTCTATCTTGTTGATTTTTTCAAAGAACCAACTTTTTGTTTAATTGATTTTTTGTATTGTTCTCTTGTTTTCTATTTTGTTGATTTCAGCCCTCAATTTGATTATTTCCTGGAGTCTATTTCTCCTGTGTTTGTTTCTTTTTATTCTAGAGCTTTCAGTTGTGCTGTTAATTCATTGGTATGGGATTGCTCCATCTTCTTTATGTGTGCATTTAGAGCTATGAATTTTCCTCTTAGCACTGCTTTCATCGTGTCCCATAAGTTTGGGTATGTTGTACTTTCATTTTAATTGAATTCTAGGAAATCTTTAATTTCACCCCTTCATGATAAAGGTCTTAGAAAGATCAGGAATACAAGGAACATTTCTAAACATAATAAAGGCAATTTATAGCAAGCCAACAGCAAACATCAAATTAAATGGAGAGAAACTCAAAGCTATACCACTAAATTCAGGACGAAAACAAGGCTGTCCACTCTCCCCATAGTTATTCAATATAGTACTAGAAGTTCTAGCTAGAGCAATAAGACAACAAAAGGAGATCAAAGGGATACAAATTGGCAAGGAAGAAGTCAAACTTTCACTATTTGCAGATGATATGATAGTATACATAAATGACCCCAAAAACTCTACCAGGGAACTCCTACAGCTGATAAACTCCTTCAGTAAAGTGGCAGGATACAAGATCAACTCAAAAAAATCAGTAGCCCTCCTATACACAAATGATAAAAGGGCTGAGAAAGAAGTCAGAGAAACGTTACCCTTTACAATAGCCACAAATAATATAAAATACCTTAGGATGACACTAACTAAACAAGTGAAGGACCTTTTTTATAACAACTCCCATGCTCATGGATAGGTAGGATTAACATAGTAAAAATGACAATCTTACCAAAAGGAATCTACAGATTCAATGTAATCCCCATCAAAATCCCAACACAATTCTTCACAGACTTGGAAAGAAAAATACTCAACTTCATATGGAAAAACAAAAGACCCAGGATAGCTAAATGAATCCTATACGATAAAGCAACCTCTGGAGGCATCACCATCCGTGACCTCAAACTCTACTATAATGCTATAGTAATAAAAACAGCTTGGTACTGGTACAAAGACCATTTCCTAAATAAAACACCAACAGCACAGACCCTGAGCACAACAATTAATAAATGAGACCTCTCGAAAGTGAGAATCATTTGCAGGGCAAAAGACACAGTCAATAAGACAAAAAGACAGCCAACAGAATGGGAAAAGATCTTCACCAACCGCACATCTGACAGCGGATTGATCTCCACAGTATATAAAGAACTCAAGAAACTAGACATCAAAATACTGAACAGTCCAATTAAAAAATGGGCTAAAGAGCTAAACAGAGAATTCACAAAACAAGATTCACAAATGGCTGAAAGACATTTAAAGAAATGCTCAACATCCTTAATCATCAGAGAAATGCAAATCAAAACGACTCTGAGATACCACCTTACACCTGTCAGAATGGCTACGATCAAAAACACCAATGACAGTCAATGTTGGAGAGGATGTGGAGCAAAGGGAACACTGCTCCACTGTTGATGGGAATGTAAACTTGTACAACCACTGTGGAAATCAGTATGGCAGTTTCTCAGAAAATTAGGAATCTAACTACCTCAAGACCCAGCCATCCCACTGTTGAGCATATACCCAAGGAATGCTGATTCATGCCATAAAGATACATGCTCAGCTATGTTCATAGCAGCACTATTTGTAATAGCCAGAACCTGGAAACAACCTAGATGCCCGTCAACAGAAGAATAGATGAAGAAAAATGTGGTACATATACACAAAGGAGTACTACTCAGCAGAGAAAAACAATGAAAGCAGGAAATTTGCAGGCAAATGAATGGAACTAGAAAAAATCATCCTGAGTGAGGTAACCCAAACCCAGAAAGACAGTCATGGTATATACTCACTCATAAGTGAATTCTAGATATAAAATAAAGAACAATCAGACCACAACCCATAGAACCATGGAGGCTATAAATATATAGCATGGAAGTCCCTAAGACAACTGTGGCTTATAATAAATTTCGGTTTACTCAATTATTGAAAAAAATAGCCAGATGAATGGAAATACATGAATTATGAACCAAGGCTGAGGGGCCCCCAGCTGGATCAGGCCCTCTGAATAGGTGAGACAGTTGATTGGCTTGATCTGTTTGGGAGGCATTTAGGCAGCGGGACCGAGTTTTGTGTTCATTGCATGAGTTGGCTGTTTGAAACCTGGGCTTATGCAGGGATGCTTGGCTCAGTCTGGGAGGAGGGGACTTGACCTGCCTGGACTGAGTCTGCCAGGTTAATCGCAGCCTTGGGGAGGTTTTGCCCTGGAGGAGGTGGGAATGGGGGGTGGTTGGGGGGAAGGAGAGGGCGTGTGAGGGGGGAGAACTGGGGAACCCAAGGCTGATATGTAGAACTGAATGGTACTGTAAAATAAAATAAAAGGAAAGGAAAAAAATCCCAAAGACAACACAATCCAGACTAGCTGTGTAATTTCCATCTTCCTGTGGCTTTCTGTTTTTTTATTACTATATTCTCCTTTTTAGGGAATTAATTTTATTATTTAAATAAAATATTTAAATATATTTAAATGATATATATTATACATATTATTTAATGATATTTAAATTATATATATCATACATATTATGATTGTCTTTACCTGCTTTTTTTTATAAATATTATTATTTATTGCTTGCATGTATACCTTCAGGTCAGAAGAGGGCACCAGATCTCATTACAGGTGGTCGTGAGCCACCATGTGGTTGCTGGGAACTGAACTCAGGAACTCTGGAAGAACAGCCATTGCTTTTAACCTCTGAGCCATCTCTCCAGCCCTGTCTTTACCTTCTGACCATTGTTGTAAGCTGCAGTGTGGCTAGGACCAAAGCACCAGACTTGGGTGCTGACTCCACTCCACTTGGCTTCTTAACATGGCAGAGCTATGTTTACCACCAACTCTAGGAAGCAGTGGGTCTATGCCTCCATCAAGCAATGTGCAGCCCAGAAACCCCCTTTTTTGTCTGTACTAGCAAAAGCTAAATTCACCACACAGTGCACTGCATGTCTTGGAGACATCTCTGTGTACTGTGGTGGGAATCTGCCATGTTGTAGGTCAAGCCCACATGCCCTGAACACACCATACTGTAGCTCAAGCCTCCATGCTGAGGCATCTTTGTATTATGGCTTGCCTGAGAAACACAACTAGGAAGCTACTCTTTGCACCATTTTAGAACCCTTCTTTAAAGCTTCCACAGGTTCTAGGTGGAAATTCTTACTAAAACGTTGGGGATCAAATGTAGCCAGAAGTTTCTCTGGTCCTGGCCAGCCCTAATGTGGGATGAATCTATCGTACTCATGGTCCCACAGTCACTTATAAAATAATCATTCAGAGGATTATATTAATTACAAACTATATGGCTTATGGCTTAAGCTTATATTAGCTAGCTCTTTCAACTTAACTCAACCCATTCCTATTTATCTATATGTTGCCACATGGCTTTGGGGCACTACCTGTTCTCTCACGTGTTGCTTCTCTTGGCAGTGGCTCACAGCACCTGCCCTCCTCCTGTTTTTCTTCTCTGTCTCTCTTGGATTTCATACCTGGCTCCATTCTGCCCTGCCATAGGCCAATGCAGCTTTATTTATTAACCAATGGGAGTAACACTTATTCACAGCATACAGAAAGATAGCCCACAACAAAAGTTCATAAAGGAGATCCCGTGTCAAAAGTGTGGGTAAGTGGCCCTATCAAAATGGGAGTGTGGATTGCACCTGTGTGTATGTCAAAATTGTAAAGGAAGGAGAGACACCACTGAGGAATAGGGTTAGTCAGCAAAGATACATGTGGTTCTGGACATTTAACATTGCTGAATTCTGCAAATATTTAATATATTCTTTCATGAAAGGACTTTTGGGGTAAAGAAAACAGTGGTTTAAGGTGATCTCCAAATCTCATAAAATGATTTAATCTTTCAATTATGGAAACTATGAATGAGCGGAACAAAGGAGGATGAATGCAGTTAATAATCAGTATTTTTTACTGAACCGTGATAAAGTACATATTTTGTTGACCTTAGTGCTCATTTGCAAAGTGGTCACTGTGGTTGGTGATAGATGTATTACTGAATGTGATTGTAGTGATTAGAATACCAAGTTCACATATCCCAAGTCTTCCCATTGTACCCTTTGTATATGCAGTATTTGCTAATTAAATGTTTTAAATTATACAAAAGAAAATTGAAACAAAAAAGTACACTGGGAAACACATTATTATATTAATAATCTGCTATTTAAGTAGCATTATAAGAATCATGAAATATATTAATATGATGTTGGTAGTGTGCATGATGGTTTTGTACTTGTAATAAAAACTGGCATTTATTTCTAAGATTAATGGAATTGTTCTCAGAATAACTGTCCATAAATTAATGGTAAGATGTCTTTACATAAATTTAAGTAAAACAAAATAAATTGGGAAAATTTTCAATCTCTTCAACAAATGTGCATAGTGTGGGGTTCTGTGGGTCATTTCTATATAAATGTAGGTAAGGGGAGTTAAGGAAATGCTGTCCATCTGATGCTAGCTGTTAGAGGTGTGTCCTGCAGTCATTTTCAAAATATTGAAATCACGTGGAAGTTAAAGCACCGTGGTGTAAAAATTTGAAAGTGATGAGTTTGGATATGTATAAGATGGATGTGGAAAACTTTTTGGCATCCTAAAATTCATCTGTGCACTGACAGTGATCCTAAGCAATAGTCTAAAAAAGTCTACATTTGAACTCTTCCCAGTTTAGACAATTAACTTTCATTTTTCACACAACAGTTTCGCATATACATCTTGTATATTAAAATTCTCTCCACTCTTACATTAATAGCCAATACTTTTATATGCTGCTGGTATTCATTAAAATTTTTGTGTGTGATCTGAGACTCAAGATAGATTATTTTTCTCACACTCAATATTTTAAAATGTATTTGTGCTTATTGTCTAAAATACATGACATGGTTTTAACAGTTCTGTAACACATTACACCGATATTCCTCACGTGGATCTAGGAAAGGCTATTTGAAAAAAAAACAGGTTTTGAGGTAGTACCTCAAGGTTGAACATGATTCACTATGGGGCAAGTTGCTATCACATTACGGTATCTGATAGTTGCTGGAAATATTCACCCATGACTACAGTAACCTGAAAATAGAAGTTTACATTCATCATACACATGATGTAAAAAATAGCTCAAGCACCAGAATTATAGGGTGAACATTTATGTGTAAGCACAGAGGAAATATTATAAACTGCATTTCAAGAAGCCATCAAAGCAGCAGTCAGGTCACTACATGGTAACTTTGCAGTTCTCTCAATTGCCATTCATCCAGGTTCAAGCCTTTGTCTTAACTCTGCTTTACAAAGGACTGCTGCAGACCATGGAAGCTTTTAGCCTGATAATTTTTGTAACTGAATGTGGATGCAAGCTCTTTCTCTACCTTGAAAAAATGGACAGCAGTACATGTACTTGAAGCAGCAGCTTCATAAGTCTTTTTCAGGCCATTACCATCAGCCACAGTAACTCAAGGTGAGCAGAGATTAGAGACAAAACATTCAAGCACAGTGGTTTCTTCCTATGCTTCTGTTGCATTGTGAACATCTTCATAAATTCTTATAATCTCCTCCATGTGACTTCAAAATTGGAAGGTAGAAGCATAAGTATACAAGACTGTGGGTACTGCTCTGCTATTCTTGAAAAAACTGGCAAAATTCTGCATGCTGTGTTCCTGCCCCTCTTTGATGCTGTGGGGTCCGGGTCAGCATATCATCTGTTCTTACCCTGTATAGCCCCAAACGGAGAATGCAACACATGCCTACTAACAAAACTTCCCCAAAGTCTTCCACTGAATCCAGGGCTATCAAGACCATCCTTCTTGAAGTGAGTACATTTGTTTTCTTTTATGTAATCCCTTGTGGCTTTCAACTGTTTCCAGTGTTCTTGATTAACCCTAGCTATCTCCTGGTAAAAACATCCATAGTTATCTCTGGGTGTTTCCCAGCTGTGAGTCCCTATCTGTTCACAATCCACTATTCTATAGCATCCAGCCACTCTGTTCCCTGGATGAGAAATTTATCAGAAGCTGATATGATTAAAAACATAAAATGAAGCACCATACATGGTTCTTAATTAACTCCTCATGCTTGAGAATGGTATGTACATTGTGGACAAACACTGTGGAACATTGCTGTGTACATATATAAGCTTTTGTGTTTAATTAGTATATGTGCTTTTATGCATCTATATTTATTCAAGTGCATAATAACACTCACTCAGATTCAGTTTACCCTACTTCATACAATGTGCTTGTCAAATTTTTGGTAACATATTATAACTACAAAGGATAAATAAAAATATATCTGTAAAATTTAGAATTCTGAAAAAAAATTACTATGATCATGATAAACTGACTAACAAGAACAATTATGATCAGGTTTTCTTCATATATTTGGTGATTAGCTTGTTAAATGAAACTTACTTCTTCTTACTCTGATTGTATTCTTGTGTTAGTATCTGTACATCTTGAGAGCCACATTCAATTTAAAGCTATGAAACATTATTTATAGGGACAACTGGAAGTGGTCATGTTTTCTAAAGCAATGAAAGCCTATAGAAAACTTATGATCTAGTTTCTGGTTTTGACACTTCTTTAAATTCCCTCTATTTATTTTTATTATTTTAATACCTTTAGGGAACTCTACATTCAGTGATTAAAAACCAATAGTGGAAAGGAAGGTGAATAAAGAACACAACATTTCTAGGATATGATCAAGAAAACAAAACTATGTTAAAAGTTATCAGAGAGATTGTGTTTAATGAAGAAACAGGAATTTTTCAATTGCAGAGAAAGAAATGGACATTTTAAGAAGAGAGGTGTTTAGAGTCTAGAGAGATATGGCCAGAGAAGAAACCCTGTCCCTCATCTGGTAGTCAGATAATGGGAAATACATAGCTAACAAAACAAATAACAAGATAAAATGGAAAATGACATTACTCTGCTGATGAAAATACAACAGAGGGAAGTCAGAACTCTCCTTAGAATCTACTTACTAGCAATGGAAAGATGTGGTTCAACACTTAAGGGCAGTGCTTTAATCCAAGCACTGGCAAGTCAGAGACAGGTGGATCTCTATACATTCAAGGACAGCTTGTTCTCAGAAGAAAAGTGGATGGCAGCTAGGGCTACATGGAAGACTCTGTCTCAAAATAAATAAGTTATTAAATAAAAAAGATAAGGAGACAACTTAGAGCCAAGATTTCTTCATTAAGAGAAGCCATTTGTAAAACTGAAGGAGAACTAAGAGCAAGGATTATAAAATTTGCAGTGAAAACAGGTGTCTTAGCAGATCCCAGTAAAATCCAGTGAATTATTAGGAAATTTCTTGAATTTTCTGTTCTAAAAAAGTGAAAAATATATAAGTACATCAATTCCTATATACATATGACTTGATATGAATAGTCCAAAAGGTATAAGCAATTATAGAAGACTGAAGAAGCATCATAAAAATGGTCCTTACACAAGAATCTCAGGACTGGATGGGTCCTTTGCTGACTTCTCCCAAACCTTTAAAGAACTGTTACCAATGTTTTGAAGAGTATCCTAATAACCAGAGAGAAAAGAAATTCAGCAAAACACACTCACTTAATCAATCATCATCCTGATCATATATTCAATTCTGGTGGTCCTCATGTGAATGGAGAGAACAGTTGTCCTGTAACCTCCAAACTCATTTAAAAAAAGCACTTCCTCAAAACAAAGAAATAAATGTAATAAGAACAGAAACAGCAAAAGGAGAATAAAATCCTTGTTAAGAAAATATTTGAGAACCTATTAGTGTATAAATCATGAAAAGAAATGAAAAATTAAATTCACTGTATCCTAGGAATTACAGAATTAATAAATATATTAATGAATAGCACAGAGAGCTCTTGGCAGAAGAAACACAAATTGCCAAAAGAAAAAAGAAACATAGTGTTTATATGCATCTGTATCAATTAAATGCAAGGTAAAAATATTTGCTATTCCCCATCCCTCAGTCAATGGTTGTCATCAAAGACAAATATCCCTGTCTCTGCATGCTCTTTCTCATTTTATCTGAAACCAAATACTGTCCTTGCAGGTTTTGTGGATTTGGGAATGTGGGAAGAAGTGGAGAAAACTCTGATGGGGACATCATCTGTAGTTTTTAACAGATTTGGTCATCAGCGGTGTATCTGACAGCTACAGACATGGTAGAGTTGACCTGTCACAGCACCTGCTGCAGAGGCTGTCTTTTGTCAGGAGCTTTGAGAACCTCCAGTGTTTCTTCTTTACTTACTGTTTTGTCTTTTTTCCTGTGACCAATAGCACTCTAAATAAACCACACTTTACTACAAATTATAACCCATTGACAATGAGACATGGGCATGTACACAGTGTCAGAGTGTGATGGAACAGAGGACACAATAATATTCAGTATGGATTATTGCCATTTTCTTATGATCCATGACATCTTTATCATCCATTTGTCTCATTTCATTTCTCTTTACTAACTTAAGTGATGCAGTCTCTTGAGAATAACAAAGGGGAAATAATTAAATCTGTTTCTCTGGTGGAAAAAAGGACTCAATGGGATTTCCATAGATGACTGCCAGTCCTTCACATGTCATAACCCAATATTTCTTTCTCACTCCCATGATGTCTTCTTCCCATGATCCGGAATCATCAGATCATTATTTACACCGTTCCCTTAAAAGATGGGAGCAATAAATTTGTAATTGTTCTTGATCCCTGCTCCTTGTGGCAAACATCTCTCAGGAAGGGTCTTAGATGCTGGAGTCCATATGTCCTTTGCTATGGCAGGTGAAAAGGTCCTGGCAGTTTTGAGGAGAGATGAGGGTACAGAATCACAGATGCATATCTGTGGCATTTTAAATCACCAGACTTAGTCACTGAGTCAACATCAAGGAGAAATCAATCATATTAGTAAGTTAGAGATTTTTTTTTCTGAGACAAGGTTTCTCTGTTTAACAGACCTAGCTGTTCTGGAACTAACTCTGTAGAACCATCTCCGTCTGTGGACAAGTGTAAGTTTCTGGAATCAGTCTGGGAGAAATTTCTGTAACTGTGCAGAGGAGGCAGATGAATGAGTTGCTAATATTAGATCATGAGCCCATCTCCCTCTGTGAGCCTGGTGATGTGGTGGTAATTTAATTATACTGAAATGTGATTTTGATTGTATGTTAATAAATAAATTTGCCCGGGGGTCAGAGCTATTAGAGCCATAGCAAGAGTGTGGCGGTGGTGGCACAGGCCTTTAATCCTAGCATTCCAGAGATAGAAATCCCTCTGGATCTCTGTGAGTTCGGGGCCACATTGGAAATAGCCAAGCATGGTGGTGACACACTCCTTTAATCCCAGAAAGCCAGCCTTTAATCCCAGGGAGTGGTGGTAGAAAGCAAAAAGATATATAAGGCATGAGGACCAGAACTAGAAGCGTTTGGCTGGTTAAGCTTTCAGGCTTTGGAGCAACACAGTTCAGCTGAGAGCTATTGGGATGAGGCCACAGAAGCTTCCAGTCTGAGGAAACAGGACCAGCTGAGGAACTGGTGAGGTGAGATAGCTGTGGCTTATTCTGTCTCTTTAAATAAACGAACAGACTGGAAATAGAGGCTCTCATTCGGGAGGCTGGGACACCGCAGGCGGAAGGGTGAGATTTTGGCTCTGAGCTCTGACCTCTCGGCTTTCTCTTTCGCATTGTTTCTGTGTTTCTTATTTGGTGGGACGGTTGGTTACATCTATATGGTGAGGAACTTTAAGGACAGCCAACACAGAAAATAAGTTTGTAGTCATGTTTGTTAGCAGAGCTACATCCTGTTTTCACTAGATTTTATGTGTTCTTTGCTGACTCAGAAGCTATGTGAATGAGAAAATGCACAAAAGGACTCTACCTTCTGTTCTGTAATGCTTGTAACTTAATATTGCTCTAAGCACTAAGTTCTTGCAAATATGTGAACGAAATGAGATCTGAAAAACTGTATCTAAACAGTATTCCTAAACAGATTGCAGGAATGCCCAAAAGACCACCACAGAGACGGGATCCCAAATGTAAAAGCAAGGAGTCTTCATTTTCAAGCTTCTAGCTTGGTCTCATTGTCTATCCAATGCAGCAGTGAGAGCAGAGCCCTGAGCTCAGGCAGGGTAGAGTTTTTTGTTTGTTTGTTTTTTATCATAACAGAGGTTGGGGTGAGGTGATTTCCAGGGTTCAGGACCCTGATTGACTGATATTTGTCTAGGCCTAACTGTCAAACACTAATAGGTATGTGTTAAATTCAGGGACATCTGGCCATTTTATCTAATCTTATCTAATGTTAGGAATATTTGAGATATCAGGTACTTCCCCTTAGAAGTAGGTCCTCCCTGGGTGAGGTCAGTTTATGGTTTTCCCTAGGTCTGGGTGTTACCTGCCAGTAAGCCTGTCACAGAAGCTGTGTCTGGGCCTCTAAGCCTTTCATGGCAGCTGTGTGGTCAAGCTGTTTTGGGATCCCCATAGCTTCATGTCACAATATATATCAGATTGTGTGCACAGCTTGTGTTATAAAAATTAGTCTATAAATTTTTTTCAATGATAATAACGTGACTAGTTCAGCTATGTATTGTTCTTAAGGTCATCTTATGAAATAATAGTGTGTTTTTTCCTTCAACCATATCTTTACAAGTATTTGGTTGGTATCTGATCAATGAATAAATCATGTGATGGCTTCAGGTGTGTTGCTCCTTATACAGATATATCATGTTGCAGGTCTCTGATATAATGGGTCTTTCAAGGTTTGTAATCCTTCATCAAAATACTTCAGCGTTCATTGTTACTTGATACTGACCCATACTATTCACATTCTTAAACAAATTCATACCTCCAAGAGAAGAAATAATAAAATTCTTACTGTGAAGGAGACAATAAGGAATTACAAAACCAGTAATAAATATGTCACTTCTGTGTTTGGAAAACCCAATAAGTAACTATCCTTTATGGAACTTCTGGAATAACTGTATATTAAATCCATCACCATCCTATCATTTCCATGTTCCAACTACCCTCAAAGAAGCTGTTTTTCAAAAATACTAAACTACAGTGATATAATTCAGTTTCCTGCATCTTCAGTGTTAACATGTTAAGTGTATCTGCACATAGAATTCAAAGATGTGTTGTATGTTGTTCCTCTTACATGGGTGAGATCTCTATACTGCAAATCTATTCTTAACATCTCAGTGAACCTCTTAATTTTAATTCCATTTAAGACTAAGTTGAAGGGCAAATGTTGAGATTTAGGTAACCTGGTGCAGGTAACCCATGACTCTCTCCCCAGTCAGAGTCCAGAAGTCAAAGACAATCAAAAGAGTACAGGTAAATGACCTCACCAGAATATCAAGTGAGTTTGTAAATGACATAAAGACAAGATCTCATCAATCAGAATAAATCCAGAGAAACATGACCCACCAAGAGATAACTGAGGATGTAGAGCCCCACACCCTAGATCACCTACATGGATAGGATTCCACAATCACACTGCTCTGATTTAATATATGTGATAATGACACCTGGTTTTCAAAGTGCTGAAAGTTGTTTTAAAACCCATCTGTTGCTCATCCCTCCATAGGTATCCACCTCTGAATTGTCAGGTTCCTAAGAGCTCTTCTTGCAGTGTCCCCATGCACAAAGTGAAGTGGATACAGTCATCTGGGCAGAAATTGGATCTAGTGCTTGGAGGCTGATTTGCCTTTAACTCAGCACACTAGGGAACAGGAATTACATCCTCCCTGGAACACCAGCTCTCTGAGCTTATGTTGAGTTGGATTCCTTCTTAAAGTCAGCTAAAATACCTTAAGGTTAACATTGGCCTTAGTATTATCCACTCCCAACACCTCCTTTCACACACACACACACACACACACACACACACACACACACACACACATAATCTTATATTTTGTTTAAATAATTGTCTCCCTTTTTATCACAAAACACCCATCTAACTTACATATTCAATCAGAAAATGTTGTAAAAAGTTGAGGGGTGCACTGCAGACTCTTTTCATGTTGCACTCTACAGCTTATAAACCTAAAACTTAGTAAATATCAATGTTTATCAATCAATTACTTCAATTATACCATTAGTAAGAACTTTCAGGCCCCACAGGGCTGTATGTATACACTGCCATGAGAGTAGGGTTAATTTTAGTCCTCTTCCATACCAAAGAAAATTATATGCTCAGCTGCATGGAACTGATTTTGGGCCTCTGTGCATATGTGACAATTGAGTAGCTTGGTCTATTTCTGAGACTCCTGGCAATGGGAGTGTGGGTTGTCACAGTGCTTTGTCTGGCTATTACTAACCTATTTCTCAGGCTAGACTTCAACAAGCAATGAGTGCAAGGGAAGGTGTTTGGTCTTATGGTAACTTGATATACCATGATTTGCTTGTGCTCATGGGAGGTCTGCATCTTTCTGAGTTAATATGGAGGAAGAGTGAATGGAGGCAGGATTCAGGGGAAGGGGAAAGGGAGTGGCATGAGAGGAGGGAGGAAAGACTGCCATCATGATGTAAAATGAATTAATTAATTAAAATAAAAATAAATAAATAAAAATAAATAAATTCTTAGTAAGAAAAAATACATGCTCAGTTATTAATTAGCTGTTCAATGTGTCCTCTGACCAATGGCAATGCTGGGCAAACTTCCCAAGTTTTATCCTGTGTTACTTCTTCTTTATAACTCTTAGCTATTTCATTTGACTTAAGCTGTTTTTAATTATAATTTATTTGTGATTTTAACATAATTATGAATTAATGATTATGTATGTACCAATATGGGATTTGGACCATTTTTTGAACATTATTTTTTATTTTATTTTATTAAGATTTATTTATGCCAGTACCAAGCTGTTTTTATTACTGTAGCTCTATTGTAGAGCTTGAAGTCAGGGATTGTGATGCCTCCAGAGGTTGTTTTATATTGTACAGGATTCTTTTAGCTACCCGGGTTTTTTGTTTTTCTGTATGAAGTTGAGTATTATTCTTTCCTGGTCTGTGAAGAATTGTGTTGGTATTTTGATGGGGATTGCATTGAATCTGTATATTGCTTTTGGTAAGATTGCCATTCTTATTTTGTTAATCCTGCCTATCCATGAGCATGGGACATCTTTCTGTTTTCTGACATCTTCAAATTCTTTTTTCAGGGACTTAAAGTTCTTGTCATATAGGTCCTTCACTCATCTGGCTAGTGTTACCCCAAAGTATTTTATATCATTTGTGGCTATTGTAATGGATGATGTATCACTGATTTCCTTCTCTGCCTGTTTGTCAATTGTATATAGTAAGCCTACTGATTTTTTTGAGTTGATCTTGTATCCTGCTATGTTGCTAAAGGTGTTTATAAGTATCAGTTCCTTGGTTGAATTTTTTGGGGTCATTCAAGTATACTATCATGTCATCTGCAAATAGGGAAAGCTTGACTTCTTCCTTTCCAATTTGTATCCCCTTAATCTCCTTATGTTTTCTTATTGCTCTGACTAGAACTTCAAGTACTATATTGAATAAGCATGGGGAGAGCAGACGGCCTTGCCTTGTTCCTGATTATAGTGGAATCGCTTTGAATTTCCCTCCATTTAATTTGAGGTTGGCTGTTGGCTTGCTGTAAATTGCCTTTAATATGTTTAGGTATGTCCCCTGTATTCCTGATCACTTCAAGACTTTTATCATGAAGGAGTGTTGGATTTTGTCAAATTCCTTTTCTGCATGTGGAGAGATGATTATATGTTTTTTTTTCCTTTAAGTTTGTTTATATGGTGTATTACATTGATGGACTTTCATATTTTGAACCACCCTTGCATCCCTGGGATGAAGCCTACTTGATCATTTTGGATAATTGTTTTGATGTGTTCTTGGAGTCTGTTTGCTAGTATTTTATTGAGTATTTTTGCATTAATGTTCATGAGGGAGATCGGTCTGTAGTTCTCTTTCTTTGTTGCATCTTTGTTTGGTTTAGAAATCAGGATAATTGTAGCCTCATAGAAGGAGTTTGGTAATGTTCTTTCTGTTTCTATTGTGTGAACAATTTAAGGAGTATAGGTATTAAATCTTATTTGAAGATCTGATAGAATTCTGCACTGAAACCATCTGGTCCTGGGCTTTTTTTGGTTCAGAGACTTTTAATGACTGATTCTATTTCCTTTGGGATTATTGGACTATTTAAGTAATTTATCTGGTCTTGATTTTACTTAGGTAGGTGGTACCTATCGAGAAAATTATCTGTTTCTTTTAGATTTTCCAATTTTGTGGAGTAGAGGTTTTTGAAGTATGACCTGATGATTCTCTGGATTTCCTCATAGGAAGAAGCAAAGTGCTAGAGAGGTCCACAGAAATCCACAAAGATACCTCCAAAATAGGCTACTGGCAATGGGAGAGAGAAAGCCTGAATTGACCTACTCTGGTGATAGGATGGCCAAACACCCAAACTGTCATGCTAGAAACCTCATCCAATGACTGAGGGAACCGGATGCAGATATCCAAGGCCAGGCCCCAGGTGGAGCTCCAGGAGTCCAGTTGTCGAGAAGAGGAGGATTTGTATGAGTGAGAATTGTTGAGACCAAGATTGGATAAAGCACAGGACAAATAGCCAAACGAATGGAAACACATGAACTATGAACCAGTGTAGTGGTAATCTAATTGTAATGAAATGTTATTTTGATTGTATGTTAATAAATAAAGTTGTCCGGGTGTCAGAGCTATTAGAGCCATAGCAAGAGTGTGGCGGTGGTGGCACACGCCTTTAATTCCATAGATATCTGTGTGTTCAGGGATACAGCCAGCATTGAAGACATATTCCTTTAAGACCTAGGCGGCTGTACATTCAGACAGTGACGAGGCAGTCATGTGTTTGGGTTTACAACCAATGAGAAGGCAGAACAACATACTATAAAAAAAAGAACAGACAGGAAGTAGGTCTCTTTCGCGAAGCTGGGACAGCAGGAGGAAGGGTGAGATTTTAGCTCTGAGCTCTGACCTCTCGGCTTTCTCTTTTACATTGTTTCTGTGTTTCTTATTTAATAAGACGGTTGGCTACATTAACATCTGGCGCCCAACGTGACAAGAATCCATTAAAAACTGCTTGGCTTGGCGGCAGGTCTGCTTTCCCGCAAGGGCGGCAGGCAGCGGCAGGAAGCGGCAGGAAGCAGCCGGAGTCCTAGTCCGAGCTGCCGGCTTCCTAGTCCGAGCTGCCGGCTTCCTAGTCCGAGTGGCTTCTAGCCCGGGCCTAGGTCTGTGAGCAGCTTGCTTAAAGCCGGTGCTACAAACAACTTAGACCTGCCCTGCCGAACAGGGCCCTGCCTGTAAAGTCAAGGCACGTGGTCAGAGCTTAAGGAAGCCAGACCCAAGCCTTGACTCGGCACAAGAGGGAACACGTGGCTGCATTTAAAATTTAGCCAGCTATGCTTTCTTGCTCTCTCTCTCTCTCTCTTTCTCTTTGGATTTACACCTGGGACACTAGGTGGCTGCTTTGAAAATCCCCTCGGATTTCTACTGTTCTACGCAGATTTGGTAAGTCATAACATATCAGATATTTTAAAGGAAACTATCTAAAAGAGATTTTTTTCCACATTAAAAAACAAATGGGTTTTATGTGTACATTGGAAGAAAATTGGTTTTTGTTCGAAATTTTAGGCAGTCTGGCAATGGAACAACTATATAATATTAGTATTGGTGGAATTATGCAGCTTATCACTATGCTAATCCACATTTTAATATTTAAAAAGATAGTCAATTTAAGTGCCAGGATAACAGCTTTAGAAGAACTCGTTAAACCTGTAAAAATTCAGACAGAAGAAATTAACAGTGAAGTTGTTTCAAGTCGGGATCATAAGTTTGCAGAAAGAAAGCCTGTTTTCACACAGTCACCCTTAATTTATCCTATAACCATACAGCAGATGCCTGATCAAATGGCTACACAAAATACTTGGGCTCCAATTGAAATGTTGGATTTAAAAAGGTTTAAGGAGGCAATAGTATCTTATGGCATGCATTCCCCATATGTAAAGCAAATGTTAAACTCTTGGTCAACATATAATAGGATAGTACCACAGGACTGGCGGGACCTTGCACAAGGTGTTCTGGAACCCAGCCAGAGACTTCAATTTCTGACTTGGTTTAAGGAGGAGGCTAAAAACATAGAAAAACAATGGAGGGATTAAGAATACAAATTTGCCAGGATCAGCTTATGGGCGAAGGCCAATATGCTTCAGCACAAACACAATGTTTATATGATGTCCAAACCCTAATTTTATGTCGAATGGCAGCCTTGAATGCATGGGACAGAGTTGAGGAACCAGGAAAAAAATCTGAGTCATTTACAAAGGTGATGCAAGGCCCAAAAGAGTCTTTTACAGATTTTTTACAAAGACTGGCTTCAGCAGTAAAGAGAATGGTCTCGGATTCAGAAGCTGGTAAGGCAATAATTGAATCTTTGGCCTTGGAGAATGCGAATGCAGCATGCAAAAGAATAATCAGGCCATTAAGGACAAGATCTGCACCTATAGAAGATTGGATTAGAGAAACAATTAATGTTGAAGCTGATGAGCATGATGATACATGGGTAGGAGAAGTAATTTCAAAAGGTTTGAGGAGTGTTAGATGTTTTGGATGTGGAAAACAAGGACATTTGAAAAGGGACTGTAGACAGGTCATTCCCAGAAACAATGTTTCTTCAAGAAACAATGGCAACAGAATGCCCCTTCCTTCTGGAGTATGCAGAAGGTGTGGTAAGGGAAAACACTGGACCAACGAATGTAGATCAACAAAGGGCAGACAGGGTAATCCTTTGCCTCAGTCTTCGGGAAACTCCCAGAGGGGCCTCAGGCAGGCCCTCAGTGCAAATCCAGTTCAAACCTTTCCTGCAGCCATAGAGGAAATGCCTGCTCTGGAGAGTGATTAAATAACCAAATGCCTATTGGAATAAATCATGCTGGTCAGGATGATGAAACAGAGAGAATAGAAAATTCAGGAGAAAACATAAAGAAAATTTTTTGGCAAACTTCTATTAATGAACAAAGACCAAAATTAACAATAAAAATAAATGGTGTTTTGTTGTCTGGTCTGGTAGACACAGGTGCGGACGTTACCATAATTGCACCAGAATTTTGGCATCCAACTTGGCCTCTTCAGGAGGTAAACGTTCAACTGTTAGGAATTGGGACATTATCTCAGGTGAAACAGAGTGCAAGATGGCTCGAATGTATAGGTCCAAAAGGACAGAGAGGAAAATTAAAACCATATGTGGCTAACATAACTATGAACCTGTGGGGTCGAGACTTGTTGCAACAATGGAATACTCAGATTAACATCCCTCCAATCTCAGAAACAAATCATAAACTAGCACATGTTACTGAGAGAAATATTAGAAGATATTGTTCTAATGAGTGGTCACCAGTCATCCATATTATACAAGAACAGGGCACAATAACTGATGATCTTCCAAAGACACCAACGGCTCTACCTTTAAAATGGTTAACAGACAAGCCTGTATGGGTCCACAATGGCCTTTAACAACAGAGAAACTCCAGGCTTTAGAAGAGCTGGTAGAAGAACAGTTAAATGCTCAGCATATTGAAGAATCAACCAGCCCTTGGAATTCTCCTGTATTTGTTATTAAAAAGAAATCTGGTAAATGGAGAATGGTAACAGACCTTAGAGCAATTAACAAAGTAATTCAGCCAATGGGCTCTCTACAATCTGGGATGCCTTTGCCTACTCTGTTACCAAGGATGGCCTCTCATAGTTATTGATTTAAAAGACTGTTTCTTTTCAATACCCTTACAAGAAAAAGACAGAGAAAGATTTGCTTTTACAGTGCCTACTTATAATAATTCTCAACCGGTTAAAAGATTTCAATGGAGGGTCCTCCCTCAGGGAATGTTGAATAGCCCAACTCTGTGCCAATATTTTGTACAACAGCCATTGGAAGTGATACGTAAAAAATTTCCTAAATCTATAATTTATCATTATATGGATGACATTTTACTAGCTGACTCAAATGCAGATACTTTAGAAATAATATTTGAAGAAGTAAAGAAAATTTTGCCTTGCTGGGGATTACAAATTGCTCCTGAAAAAATACAAAGAGGAGATTCTATTAATTATTTAGGATATAAAATAGAGCTACAAAAAATTAGACCCCAAAAGGTGCAAATTCGGAGAGATAGACTACAGACTCTTAATGACTTTCAAAGATTATTTGGAGATATTTCTCATCTATGAACTATTGTTGGGGTAAAAAATGATGAACTGACTAATTTGTTCAAAACCTTAGAAGGTGACAAGGACTTAAATAGTCCAAGAGAATTATCACCTGAAGCTGAGAAAGAATTAGCCTTGGTAGAAAAGAAAGTGCATGAAGGACACGTGAATCGTATTGATCCAAAGCTGGATTGCATTTTGGTTATCTTACCTTCTAGGCGTTCTCCTACTGGAATATTAATGCAGAGGGAAGATATTATATTGGAATGGATATTTTTACCAAATAAACCAAATAAAAAATTAAAAACTTATGTGGAAAAAATCTCTGACTTGATTTACAAAGGAAAACTGAGACTTCGTCAATTAGCAGGCATAGACCCAGCAGAAATTGTCGTACCATTAACTAAGGAGGACATTGAAAAATTATGGATAGAAAGTGAACCTTGGCAAAGAGCTTGCAGTAATTTTTTGGGAGAAATTAACAGCAAATATCCCAAAAGCAATAGAATTGATCTTATAAAGAGAGCTGATCGGATCTTGCCTCGAATTGTACGGCAAAAACCCATATCTGGAGTTCATACATTTTATACAGATGCCAACAAAGAAGGAAAGGCAGGTTACAAATCAGAAAATTTAAGTAAAGTGGTTCAAAGTCCGTATAATTCAGTTCAAAAATTAGAATTGTATGCTATTCTGTTGGTATTAATGGATTTTTCAGAACCTCTCAACATAGTAACTGACTCTCAGTATGCTGAAAGAGTGGTGTTACATATTGAGACTGCAGAATTTATCCCTGATGCTTCAGAATTAACTTCACTATTTATTCAATTACAAGATACAATCAGGAAAAGGAATCATCCTTTATATATAACTCACATTCGATCCCATACTGGTCTGCCAGGCCCTCTAGCACAAGGCAATGATGAGATTGATAAATTATTGATAGGAAATGTGCTGGAGGCCTCAGAATTTCATAAAAAACATCACGTTAATAGTAAAGGTTTAAAAAAGGATTTTTCCATAACCTGGCAACAAGCCAAAGAAATAGTAAAGAAATGTCCTTCTTGTTCCGTCTACAATCAAACGCCATTACCAGCAGGATGTATCCCAAAGGGTACTCAGAGAAATGAAATCTGGCAGGTGGACGTTTTTCACTTTGCAGAATTTGGAAAATTGAAATATGTACACCACACTATCGATACTTATTCAGGATTTCAATGGGCAACTGCTTTGAGTTCTGAAAAAGCTGATTCTGTAATCACTCATTTGCTAGAAGTTATGGCCATCATGGGTATACCTGCACAAATCAAAACTGACAATGCTCCATCATATGTCTCTGTTAAAATGAAACAGTTTTTTGCTTATTACAATATAAAGCATAGTACAGGCATACCACATAATCCTACAGGTCAAGCAGTTATAGAAAGATCAAACAGAACTCTAAAGGATATGCTAAATAAACACAAATGGGTAACAAAAACCCCCAGAAATAGACTGCATAATGCTCTTCTAACTTTGAATTTTCTGAATGCCAATGAGAAAGGAACAACAGCTGCAGAGAGACATTGGATAATAGAAAAAACTACAGAATTAAATCAGCCTATATACTTTAAGGATGTGCTGACCTCAGAATGGAAGCCAGGGTATGTATTACATTGGGGACGAGGTTTTGCTTTTGTTTCTACAGGAGAAGATAAGCTGTGGGTACCATCAAAATTGATAAAGGTTCGATTTGAACAAGAGAGACCTCTTAATTGAGGAGGTGATAGTTCATCAACCAGCATGAACATCCAATTTAAACTAACTTGTATCAATAACACATGCCTTTTCATTTAATCAGATAATAACTTGTCAAAAGGAAACATCCCCAAAATTAGTCTTGGGGAAAGGTTTTTGTTTTTATCTTTTAGGAGAATGAAGGTTAAGGAATCTGAAGAACACTGGACAAATGAGACAACTGAAGAAAAGGGACAAATCATCTATCCCAAGAAACAGAGTAAAACGGTGTATGGATATATATTAGCTAAAAAAATTTTATGTCTTCCTAAATGTTTGTTTCTGCTTTTCTCTAAAGATTTAACACTATTGGTCTTCTAACAGTCCCAGTTCAATTAAAATTTAAAGCTGACTTTGGAGTTGGGGAATGGCTCTCTCCTTCTTTAAAATCAAGCATGTTGTTAAAAGGTAAATGCAAACTCCCTGTATCATGCCAGAATAAGAGCCATCTTCTGCTATGGTACAGGACAAAATCAAAATTAATTAAGGGACTATTCTACTACTAATCTCAACTCTTTGATTCTATTCTGATTCTTTAAACTTTTCTTAAAGTATAAATTTTATATCAAAATTTACAAGATTAATATATATATATATATATATATATATATATATATATATATATACATTTTAAACTTTGTTAAGATATGAATGGTCATATAGAGTACTAACTAATTCTAGAAAAAAAGGCTAGCTGCATATATATGTTTTTGTGTTCGAGTCTCTTATCAGTTTTCTGCAGGAAATCATGGCCAGGCCTAACATCAACTGAAGTCTCCAGAAAGAAGATGGGGCCCCACAACAACAACAATTCCACGTGGACAATAATAATATCATTAAGCTGACAAACATCATCCATAGATCAGCTTTGAACTATAAGGTGCTCAGAGCAATTTTGAGATGACTAGCTGAGATGATCCAGTCTCAAAGACTACTTGAATAAGGACTTGAGATAAACCCTGAACTTTGGCATTATACACAGACTGGATAATGAAGGATATAGTTACCTCTCCTAGAATTTGACAATTAACCTAAAATTTTTCTTTCAGGATAAAGAAAACTTCGCCCATACCCAGCAGGAAGCAATTTTAAGAATGCGACGCCCACATTCTCAAAGAGGTGGTGTGGGGCGGGTGGTTTTTTGGTCTTTTTAATGGATTTTGGGTCTGGGATAATTTTCAGTATTTAGGGGGGTTGGTTACAAGTTATTGTCAAGAGTTAAGAAAAAGGCTAAGCAAAGGAGATTAGAATTAAGGTTCTTGTTTAAAAAAAGAAAGAAAGAAAGAAAGAAAGAGAGAAAGAAAGAAAGAGAAAAAAAGAAAGAAAAGAAAAAGACAATTACTAGTTTTCAATACTTTACATTGGATTGAATTGTTTTATATTGTATACAAATTTGAAACTGATATTGTTAGAAAATGCTATATGTATATTTCTAATTATATTTATTCCATTCATTTAACAATGTAATGCAAATTTTTGATCCTTGAATGTTATTATTATCAACTATTAGGATATAAAGAAATGAAAGCTGGTAGTTAGACATTATCATAGAACTTGTAGTCATATTAGATATGTTTTAAAAATTAAGCAGAGATGTTTTAGACAGGTCATCTTCAAACCCTTCAGAGATCCACAGAATATGGCATTTAAAATGTTTTAATAACTTAGAAAATTTTTCTTTTTTGAGACATGTCGGCTCCTGGCAGTACTAATCTACTTCAGAGAAAATATGGGCATTGAAGAAACTGCATATGGAGTCAACTTTCATTTTGGCAAAAGTTAGCCACTGGACAACAAAGTATCCTCGAATCAACAGGACAAAATGGACAGACAGATCACGAAACAAGGGACTACTGATTCTTGCCAAAACAAGTGTGGTTATGGCTTTATCAAAAGGCATCTTCTGAGGCCAGGACAATATGGCCCCATCCCTGAAGTGGCCTTCGCATCCAGAAAAGGTACGGTGCCCTTTTCTTCAAAGGCAGCTTAACAGGCAGAGGGCCGATGGATTCTGTTGTACAATGGAACAGCAGCTGAAAGCTCATGCCTCTCAAAAGTAGACTGGCATTTAATAAAGGGATGTGGAGAAGAAGGGAATGCTGAGATGAAGCCATATATACACAGCCAAGAAGAATGGACAGCTGAATTTAAAAACTGTCAACAATTTCCAGAATTTAAAATCCTGAATCATGACAGGACACTAGTGGAATTCAGGTGTTTCTGGTACGTGGACTGCTCTCACCCAATGTGAGGTTGAACTGTTGACCTTGTGTACATCCTACTTCACAAATGAGTCTGTCAGATACACTAAGCCTATAGGCTGAAGATGATGCCCCAACACTACGGAGAAACCTCAGGTGACTGCCCAGGCAGCTGGCTGTTTCTGTCAACTCACAAAATTTTTGGAAGTTGCTTGCATGCACTTCCTGTTTTTATTTTTGTTAGCTAATTATTCCCTTCCTGGGTCTCTGAGGGAGTTGAAGATTAGTTAGTTATGGTTGAAGATTAGTTAGTTATAGTTGAAAACTAATTAGGATAGAAAGTACATTAGATACATCTTGGAATTACCAAAATAGGATAGATAATGGAATTATTTTCTCTGATTTGTCAAATACCTCTTTAGGTATTTATTACTTGTATATATTGTGTATAGTTATTGTACTTTTGTATATAGTTTTTCTTTTGTTAGTTATAACCTTTTGCTTTTTTTTCTTTTTATTAAAATAGAAAAGGGGAAATGTGGTGGTAATCTAATTGTACTGAAATATTATTTTGATTGTATGTTAATAAATAAAGTTGTCCGGGGGTCAGAGCTATTAGAGCCATAGCAAGAGTG
Organism: Peromyscus leucopus; assembly: GCF_004664715.2. Taxonomy (NCBI): domain Eukaryota; kingdom Metazoa; phylum Chordata; class Mammalia; order Rodentia; family Cricetidae; genus Peromyscus; species Peromyscus leucopus. The sequence goes on along the minus strand of NW_023504598.1, from coordinate 70,568 downwards.
TGGCGGTGGTGGCACACGCCTTTAATCCCATAGATATCTGTGTGTTCAGGGATACAGCCAGCATTGGAGACATATGCCTTTAAGACCTATGGGGCTGTACATTCAGACAGTGACGAGGCAGTCATGTGTTTGGGTTTACAACCAATGAGAAGGCAGAACAACATACTATAAAAAAAAGAACAGACAGGAAGTAGGTCTCTTTCGCGAAGCTAGGACAGCAGGAGGAAGGGTGAGATTTTAGCTCTGAGCTCTGACCTCTCGGCTTTCTCTTTTACATTGTTTCTGTGTTTCTTATTTAATAAGACAGTTGGTTACATTAACAAACCATTAGCTGAGGAGCCCCAACTGGATCAGGCCCTCTGGATAAGTGAGACAGTTTATTAGCTTGATCTGTTTGGGAGGCATCCAGCCAGTGGGACCGGGACCTGTCCTCAGTGCATGAGCTGGCCGTTTGGAACCTGGGGCTTATGCAGGGACACCTAGCTCAGCCTGGGAGGAGGGGACTAGACCTGCCTGAACTGAATCTACCAGGTTGAACTCAATCCCCAGGAGAGTCTTTGCCCTAGAGGAGATGGGAATGGGGGGTGGGCTGGGAGGAAGGTGGGGTGGGAGGGGGGAGGACAAGGGAATCCGTGGCTGATATGTAAAATTAAATTAAATTATAAAATAAAAAAATAAAAATTAAAAAATTAAAGATTTATTTATTTATTTATTTATTTATTTATTTATTTATTTATTTATTTATTTATTATGTACACAGTATTCTGCCAGTATGTACACAGTATTCAGGCCAGAAGAGAGCTCCAGATCTCATTAAACGTAGTTGTAAGCCACCATGTGGTTTTTGGGAATTGAACGCAGGACCTCTAGAAGAGCAGTCAGTGCTCTTAAACATTGAGCCATCTCTCCAGCCCCTTGGACCATTTTCTAACAACACACACCTGTCATGAGACAGGTTCTAGCTCTATTTTCCTCCATGTATGGAGATACCTTCATTTTGCCTAGTAATAAATTTTAAATTTGGAGCATTTTACTACAAATTATACAATGGTAGATTAAAATGGTGTAATTGTATTAAAATAAGTCTGTGTTGCTCTTTATTTCTATAACTAACCAATGTTTTATTTGAGATACTTATATGTCCTGTATTTCTGTATCTTTGTTTCAGTTTAAATCCTATCTGATCACACTAATCAAGTATTAATATACAAATTTTTAATTGAGCAAAACTTCTCTCACTTTTCTTTACTAGTGTAATTTATCTGTAGCAGTGATTTTCTTTTTTTTCTTTTTTCCCCTCTTTTTTTAATTGAGATTTTGTATTCCTTTTACATACCACACCTTGTTTCCCCTATCCTGCCTCCTCCCACCACCAAGCTCTCCCTCCCAACCTATCCTTTAGTCCTACCTCCTCCAAGGCAAGGTCTCCCATGGAGAGTCCACAGAGCCTCAGTTAAGGCAGGTCCAAGCCCCTCCTCCCTGCACCAAGGCTGCACAAAGTGCAAAGTGTCCAACCATAGGCACTAGGCTACAAAAGTCAGCTCATGCACTAAGGATGAGTCCCATTCCCATTGCCTAGAGGCCCCCTAAACAGTTCAAGCTGAACAACTCTCTCGCTTATTCAGGGGGCCTAGTCCAGTAGCATGGGGGCTCCTCAGCTATTGATCCACAGTTCATGTGTCTCCACTAGTTTGGCTAGTTGTCTCTGTATTTTTCCAATCATGACCTCGATATATCTTGCTCATAGAATCCCTCCTTTCTCTGGTTGATTGGAGTCCTGGAGCTCTGCCTGAGACCCAGCCATGGATCTCTGCATCTGCTTCCATCAGTCACTGGATGAGAGTTCTATAATGACAGTTAGGGTATTCACCCATCTGATAACCAGAGTAGGTCAAGTTAGTCAACCCCTTGATCATTGCCAGTAGTCTATGATGGAGTCATCTTTGTAGATTCCTGGGAACCTCCCTAGCACTCTGCTTCTCCCTACCCCCATGGTGTTTTATTTGTCATGGTATCTCTTTCCTTGTTCTCCCATTCTCTTCCCATTCAAGTTCAAACCTCCTGCTTTCCTAGGCTCTCATTCCCCGGTCCCTTGCCCTCCATTATCCTCCCACAACCCCAGTTTGCTCATGTAGATCTCATCTACTTTTCAATTGCTACGTGATGCTTGCATCTTTCCTAGGGTCCTCCTTACTAACTAGCCTTCCTGGAGCTGTGGATTGCATTCTGGTTATCCTTTGCTTTATATCTAGTATCTACTTATGAGTGAATACATATTAAATTTGTCCTTCTGTGTGAGGATTACATCACCCAAGATATTTTTTAGTTCCATTCATTTGCCTACAAACCTTAAGATGTCTTTGTTTTTCTCTGTAGCAGTGATTTTCAATTAATTGATATTCATGGAACAATTGAGTAATTCATTCATAGTAGATTCCTATACACTACTATGTGTCTAAAATTATAAAGCAATTCTTTTAAATAAATCTTTATGCTAAGACCTAACAAGTTAGAGAAGCACAGTGAGAGACTATGAATTGGAAGACTTGGTTTCACACAGAGAGACTGCATACAGTCTGTGCTTAACAATTTCAGGCACAGTTTCATCCTTAACAAGCAGGATTTGAAACATGGTTGCAATTAGATGGCCTTGGAGGTGATATTCTTTGCATAGACTGTGGTTGGAATCCTGGGAAATTCTTCTCTCTTCTACCATTTTCTCTTTCTTTACCTCACTGGGTGCAGGTTAAGGTCCACAGACTGGATCTGGCAGCACTAGGTTGCAGCCAACTTGTTAACTCCCCTGTGTAGAGGAGTGCCACAGACAATGGCTGTTTGTGGCTGAAAAGACTTCCTTGATGATTTTGTGTCGAAACAGCTCTTCTATCTTCACAGAGTAGAGAGGAGGCTCTCTGTTTACTGTGTTATGCCAGGACTTTTAAAAAATATTTTAAATTTGATCTTTCTGTTTTTCAAATGCATTTTAAAATTTTAATTTATCTTTTATATTTATTTCCTCTCTGTGTCTCTTCTCAATCTCTCTCTCTTCCTCTCTCTCTCTCTCTCTCATATCTTGGACATACAGGTGCTTTGCATATATAAATATTGTAGCTTCTTTATTTTGAGTCTTGAGTGTGAAAAAGAGGCTCTCTCTCTGACTATGTGTTTCTTGTTCATTTTCTTGGGATCTTTCCATCTCTTTGCTGACTTTGTTTTGCTCCACTGTTTTTTGGACTCATTTTATTTTATTATTATCCCCCATGAAGCTTGTTTGTTTTCTAATGAGACAGAAGGTGTGCATCCAGATGGGAGGGGAACTAGGGAGAAACTTGGTGGAGTAGAGGGAGGAAAAAGCAAAATGAGAAGATTTCATAAAAATAAAATCTGTAATTTTTAATTTCCAGATGTTCCTCACTTAGGGTTAGTTTGGATAAGGGCTTGTCTATCTTATTGATTTTCTCAAAGAACCAACTCTTTGTTTCATTAATTTTTTGTATTATTCTCTTAGTTTCTAAATTATTAATTTCACCTCTCAGTTTGATAATTTCCTGGCGTCTCTTCTTCCTGGGAGACTTTGCTTCTTCTTGTTCTAGAGCTTTCAGGTGTGCTGTTAAGTCACTAGTGTGGGATTTCTCCAACTTATTTATGTGGGCATTTAGTGCTATGAATTTCCCTCTTAGCACTGGTTTCATAGAGTCCCATAAGTTTGGGTATGTTGTGTCTTCATTTTCATTGATCTCTAGGAAGTCTTTAATTTTTTTCTTTATTTCTTCCTTAACCCATTGGTGATTCAGTTGAGCATTATTCAGTTTCCATGAGATTGTAGGTTTTCTATACTTTGTGTTGTTTTTGAAATCTAATTTTAAACCATGGTGGACTGATAGAACACAGGAGGTTATTCCAATTGTTTTGTATCTGTTGAGATTTGCTTTGTGTCCAAGTATGTGATCGATTTTAGAGATGGTTCCATGGGGTGCTGAGAAGAAGGTATATTATTTTTTGTTAGGACGGAATGTTCTGTAGATATCTATTAGGTCCATTTGGGTCATGACATCAGTTAAGTTTTTTATTTCTCTGCTAAGTTTTGATTTTGGAGATCTGTCCAGTGGTGAAAGTGGGGTGTTGAGATCTCCCACTATTAATGTGTGGAGTTTTATATGTGGTTTAAGCTTTAGTAATGTTTCTTTTACCTATGTGTGTGCCCTTGTGTTTGCGGCATAAATGTTCAGAATTGAAACTTTATCTTGGTGGATCATTCCTGTGATGAGGATGTAATGGCCTTCTTGATCTCTTTTGATGGATTTTAGTTTGAAGTCTATTTTGTTGGATATCAGGATGGCTACACCCACTTGTTTCTTAAGACCATTTGATTGGAAAGTCTTTTCCAAGCCTTTTATTCTTAGGTAGTGTCTGTCTTTGAATTTGAGATGTGTTTCTTGTATGCAGCAGAAAGATGGATCCTACTTTTGTATCCATTCTGTAAGCCTATGTCTTTTTATTGGTGAATTAAGACCATTGATATTAAGGGATATTAATGACCAGTGATTGTTCATCCCTGTTATTTTTGGTGGTAGTGTGTGTGTACTTCTCTTCTTTGGGTTTTGCTGTTGTGGCTTTATCTATTGACTGTGTTTTGGAGTGTGTATCTGACTTCTATAGGTTGGAATTTTCCTTCTAGTGCTTCCTGTAGGGCTGGGTTTTTGGGTAGGTATTGTTTAAATCTGACTTTGTCTTTGAATGTCTTGTTCCTTCCATCTTGATGATTGAAAGTTTTGCTGGGTATATTAGTCTGGGCTGACATCCATGGTATCTTAGTGTCTGCATTACATCTGTCCAGGTCCTTCTGGCTTTCAAAGTCTCCATTGAGAAAACGGGTTTTATTCTGATGGGTTTACCTTTATAGGCCACTTGGCCTTTTTCCTTTGCTGCTCTTAAAATTCTTTCTTTATTCTGTACATTTAGTTGTTTAATTATTATGTGTCAAGGAAACTTTTTGGGGGGTCTAGTCTGTTTGGTGTTCTATAGGCTTCTTTTATCTTCATAGACATTTCCTTCTTTAAGTTGGGAAAGTTTTCTTCTATAATTTTGTTGAATATATTTTCTGTGCCTTTGAGTTGGTATTCTTCACCTTCTTCTATCCCTATAATTCATAGGTTTGGTCTTTTCATGGTGTCCCAAATTTCTTGGACATTTTGTGTTATGACTTTTTTGGCTGTAGTGCTTCCTTTGACTGATGAAACTATTTCTTCTACTGTATCGCAATGGTCCTACTTTGTATCCATTTGCTCCAGTTCTGCCACAGTTCCCCTTCTAGCCCACCAGGAGGATCCCTTTTCCAAGCCCCCGCAGCCCACAATCACCCGCCCTGCCCCACACCCATCTGCCTGAGACCCAGCACTTCCTGAGACATAGAGACCGCAGCTCCATCCTGTCCCTGACTTCCCTTCTGGAGCAGAGGTGAGTATCTGGGCCCAACCTGGACCCCATCCCTGGGCACCAGCCACTCTGGGAAGACCTGCCCAACTTGCCCCAGTTCTGGCACTGGCAGGTCCCTTCTAGCCCACCAGGAGGATCCCTTTTCCAAGCCCTCTGGAAAGATCCTCTCTTCCATCTCTTGTATTCTGTTGTTATACTTGCATCGAAGTTCCCGATGTTTTACTCAGGTTTTCTGTTTCCAGCATTCCCTCTGTTTGTGTCTTAGTTATTTTTTCAATTTCCCTTTTCAGGTCTTGGACTGTTTCCTTTATTTGTTTCATTGCTTTTTCATGATTTTCTTTCAGTACTTTATTTTTTTCTTCCTGTACTTTATTGTTTTCTTGCAGGAATTTATTGTTTTCTTGCAGGACTTTATTGTTTTCTTCTAATTTGTTTGCCCTTTACTCTAGTTGTTTTTAGCATCCTTCCAATTGTCCAAAAGACAATTCTTGTCTTTTCCTCTACGCAAGCCGCTAACTTCTTCATGATGTTACTCATAAGGCTACTTTCTTCTGCTTCTTCCAATTTTTGATGTTCAGGTCTACATGTTGGAGGTGGGCTATGTTCTGGTGATGCTGTATTGCTCTTCATTTTGTTGTATGTACTTCTGGCTTGACATCTGCCCATCTCCTTGTGGTTCCTTCTTGGTCTTATCAGTGTACTTGGTTCAGAAAGAGCTGACAGATTCAGGAAGTCTCTCTCTCTTGTCCAGAGGGGAGTTCTCTTGTCCAAATTGGGAACTCTGGGGCAGGATGGAAGCTCTTATCTACACCAGAAGTCTCTGGTCCAGAAGGGAGGTCGGGAGAAGGATGGGAGCTGGGGGCCGGTCTCTAAGTTTCAGGAGGTGGCTGTGGTCTCAGGCAGATGGGCGTGGGGGCAAGGCGTGGAGAATGCAGGGGCTGCCAGGGGGCTTGGAAAAGGGGATCCCTCCTGGTGGGGCTAGAAGGGGACCTGCCCAGTGGCCAGAACCTGGGGCCAAGTTGGGCAAGTCTTCCCAGAGTGGCTGGTGCCCAGGGATGGGGTCCAGGTTGGGCCCGGATACTCACCTCTGCTCCAGAAGGGAAGTCAGGGACAGGATGGGAGCTGGGGGCCGGTCTCTATGTCTCAGGAAGTGGCTGGGGTCTCAGGCAGATGGGTGTGGGGGCAGGGCGGGGATGCTGGGGCTGCTGGGGGGCTTGGAAAAGGGGATCCCTCCTGGTGGGGCTAGAAGGGGAACTGCCCTGTGGCCAGAACCTGGAGCCAAGTTGGACAGGTCTTCCCATAGTTGCTGGTGCCCAGGGATGGGATCCGGCTTGGGCCCGGATACTCACCTCTGGTCCAGAAGGGAAGTCGGGGGCAGGATGGGAGCTGGGGGCTGGTCTCTAAGTCTCAGGAAGTGGCTGGGGTCTCTGGCAGATGGGCATGGGGGCAGGGCATGGAGATTGCAGGGGCTGCCAGGGGGCTTGGAAAAGGGGATCCCTCCTGGTGGGGCTAGAAGGGGAACTGCCCTGTGGCCAGAATCTGGGGCCAAGTTGGGCAGGTCTTCCCAGGGTGACTGGAGCCCAGAGATGGGGTCCGGGTTGGACCCGGATACTCACCTCTGGTCCAGAAGCTGGTATGGTTCAAGTTTCTAATTGCACTTATTTTCATGCTGTTACAGTTCTTTAGATGGTACATAAAATTACTTGTTAGATGTGGGACATGCATAAACATAGGGCTTTTAATTAAGGTAACTGATTTCTAGGCAAATGGTGTGTAGTTGGAAGTTGTCCTGTGTGCTGCCCAGTCTGCAGCCACTCAGATCCAAGTAAGCACACAGAGGCTTACATTAATTAAAGCTGCTCAGCCATTAGCTCAGGCTTACTACTGACTAGCTCTTACACTTAAACTCAGACCATTTCTGTTAATCTATCTGTCACCACGTGTTCTGTAGCTAAACCATGTGTCGTTACATGCTGCTTCCTGGAGGGTGGGCTTGCGTCTTGCTACTCAGCCTTTCTCTTCTCAGAACTGTCCTTGTCTGCTTACCCCACCTATGCTTCCTTCCTGGTTACTGGCCAATCAGCATTTTATTAAACCAGTGTACAAAAGCATTATTCCACAGTAACAGTGGTTTATATTGTGATCAGATAAATTGTAGAGTTTTTTATTTAAGATTTTGTTTTTTGTTGTTTTTTCAAGACAGGGTTTCTCTGTGTAGCTTTGTGCCTTTCCTGGAACTCACTCTGTAGACCAGGCTAGCCTTGAACTCACAGAGTTCTGCCTGGCTCAGCCTCCCAAGTGCTGGGGTTAAAGGTGTGCACCACCACCGCCGGCCCATTCATTATTTTTTTTTCATTTCCCCCACATATTCATGTACTATTTCTCAAGTGTATAACAATAAGAGATTATCTTCTACCCTGATTTGTATGCTGGGATTAAACTCAGCTTGTCAAAATCATGAGAAGGATTTTCAACTAACTGAGCAATCTTGGTGACCCATATGGTAAATATATGCCTGGTGGCTATTCCTCAAAGTGTCAAAATATCTCTAAATTAGGTATGTAGCAGAGTACTTTTCTCTTACAGTTACTGAAATTATGATTTACTTGTTATGTTAATGTGGATTACAGCAAATACACATCCATTCCTTATTTTAATAGCATCATAAATCCTCATACATCATAGGAATATATATTTGAAAATTAGAATTTTAGCAGTTTGTCCACTATATATCTATAACAATATCATTTTATATTATATATATATAACATTTCAGTAAGCACTTTTATGCATTAATATAATAAATATTTGCTTCAGGTGATATTGTGTTCCCCAAAATATTGCACCCTAATAAACTTATCTGGGTCAGAGAACAGAACAGCCACTAGAGGGACTTAGAGGCCAGAAAATGATGGCACACACACCTTTAATCCTAGCATTCTGGAGGCAGAGATCCATCCAGATCTCTATGAGTTCAATGTCACACTGGAAACAGCCAGGCATAGTGACACATGCCTTTAATCCCAGGAAGTGATGGCAGAAGCAGAAAGGTGCAAAAGGCATGAAAACCAGGAACTAGAGTCTGTTAAGCTTTGAGGCTTTTGATCAGGTGTTCAGCTGAGACCCATTTAGAAGAGGACACAGAAGCTTCAGTCTGAGGAAACAGGATCAGCTGAGGAATTGGTGAGGTGAGGTGGCTGTAGCTTCTTCTGCTTCTCTGATCATCCAGCATTCACCCCAATACCTGGCTTCAGGTATGATTTTATTTATTTATTTATTTATTTATTTATTTATTTTTTTTTTTTTTTCAGACAGGTTTCTTGTGTAGCTTTGCTTTCTGGACTCACTTGTACCAGGTGCTGGAACACAAAGTTCCACCTGCCTCTGCCTCCCGAGTGCTGGGATTAAAGGCGTGCGCCACCACAGCCCGGCAAGGTATGATTTTATTCATAAGCCCTTTAAAGATTTGTACTACACAGGAGGTTACAAAACACTTTACTTTTTTATGTTCCTTTTTTTCACTTTTGACATATTTACATCAAAGTTTGAAATGCATGCCAACTTTCCTATATACCAACATTCATAACTTTTTTTCTTACTAATAGGAATGAATACTTAAGTATAATTTGAGAAAGATAAAAGGTTACTTACTTAACTACATAATTTTTAAGAAAAATGCATTATACTTTTCTGGAATAGATAAACAGATATAAAATTGATCATTCTTTTTTATAGTATATATTTTTTGGTATAGGAGCTGGAATGGAAGACAATGTAAAAGAGTGGGAAAGAAGAGGGAGTTGTGAGAGAGAACACATGGAGAGACAACTAAAATTAAGGGGAATATGAGGGATAGTATGAGTATGGAAACTTAATACACTAAAAATTCCACCCCCACACACACACACACATGCATATGTAGGTGATCTAAAGGAAGTTGTCATATAAAGGGAAGTGAATCCCAACTGACCATCTCTTGTCCCAAATGAAGATTGCAGAATAGGATTGGGCTATATCAAATTGGGTTCTTGGTCCAAGAGTCACCCTGGAATCTCCAAGCAATCCAGGCAATGACCAAGGCAAGTTTCTTCTCCTTACACTGATAACAAGGTCTCATTCCTGAAGACAATATCTATACAACTCATGGAGCATTAAGATGTCAAACTGGGCTGGACGGTGGTGGTGCACGCCTTTAATCTCAGCACTCAAGAGGCAGAGGCAGGAGGATCTCTGTGAGTTTGAGGCCAGCCTGGTCTACAGAGTGAGTTTCAGGAAAGGCACAAAGCTACACAGAAAAACCCTGTCTCAGAAAAAAAAAGTCAAACTGGTGACTATGAAGAATATTTACCCTTACTTTCTAGCATCTTTTGTACAGAAACTTACTCTGCATGCTGCCAAAAGAGAACTGTAAACAAGTTAGCCACATACCCTATATCTATGATGGTGTACTGCCTACAAGATATACTATGGTACTGAAGGCACAACGCTTGTGGGATTCACCATCTTTTAAGAGATTTGACTCAGAGCCCACTCCCCAATATAAAATCCATATCCAACACTGACTGGGTGACCAAGAAACTGAGATTAGATTACCTAGGGAACTATAATAAAAGCAAATAATAATGGCTTAATAAAGAAAAAATATGTATTTTGTCTTTTATTATACAATATATAGTATCAATTAGATAAAATAAAAAATAATCATATAAAATTTTCTCTTATAATTTATTTTACATTATATATTTAGATATTTATATATATGAAGAATATATATATATGTAGTCATAAAATATCTCTTAGTGATACTCTGTTATACTCATAGATAGAGCCTTATTCAGCTATCATCAAAGAAGCTTCATCCTGCTGCAAAATGGAACAAATATCAATATGACCCCCTTATATTATGCAAAGAATGAGAGACATTGTAACACTCAGCCCTAAATGGGTTGTCTCCCTCAAATCCTGCCCCTCAGAGCTCAGGTAACCACATGTATGAGAAGGAAGAGAGCATGTAATATCCAGCGAGGATTGAGGAGAAAAATTATATCTCTGAACATACATGATCAAAGCTCATATGAACTTACAGTTACTAAAACAGCATACACAGGGCTTGCAGAGTGCTGCTTCTGGTCTCCTTGCTTGTGGTGTAGCTTACAGTGCATGTTTTTTATTAGATTTCTAAATTTGAAAACTAGTAGGTCTCTGATTTTTGTGCCATCTCTGGGCCACTTTTCCTTTTTTTACTTTGTCTTCTTCAACTTCGATGTGACAGATTTGTTTAATCTCATTATATTTTATATTGTTTTATGTAAATGGATGGATGAGGGAATGAATGAGTGAATGAAATAGTGAATGAATGAAAACTTTTCTAATAACATAAATATTGAACTTTGAAATCTTTTTTTAACCTAGTGTGATAGGGAAATGCAATTTTCTTCTATGGAGTGACAGTGTGTATATCAACAACCATAGGGTAGTCCTCACGTTCAGGAGTTGTTGGTCAATATTATGGACTCCACAGTTCTTTGTGATGGTGATTTTTATTTGGCTATAGTTTGGTGGGGCTTTACTCTTTGTTAGTGTTTTATTTCCTTCCATAGGTGGGATATTGTATTTGTGCTGAAATGTGGTGATATTTTATTTGTATGTTAATAAATAAAGTTTGCCAGGAGATCAGTGGAAATAACAAGCCATTAACACAAGTCAGGCAGGGGTAGCACATGCCCTTAATCTGATAACTTGGCAGACAGGGTCTCTCTGTGTTCAAGGACACACTAGTTGTAGGGAAAAGGGGCTGGCTAAAGAAACCCACCCTGACCCTGAAGCCCACAATTAGGGAAAGATGGCTCAAATAAGGCCAGTGAAAGAAACACAATTTGGCTCAGATCAGAAACATCTCTGTCCCTGGCTAACTGACTTGTGAAACCAACCAATCACAGAGCAGGATAATAGAATCCTGGCCCCAGATCCCAGGACCAGGGAAAGAAACACAGCCTGCATTTGGGACCTGAGACAGAGAAATGAATACTTTATCCCCAAACCCAGAACCAAGAAAATATGCCCTGATGCTGAAACTAGTGACAAAATAAAACTCTTCGTCCCTAGAATCAGAGTCAGTGAAAGAAATGTGTCCTGGCCTTAGAGATAGTGTCAGAAAACCCAAGAAAGGACAGTGAAAGAAATATAACTTGGCCCTGAAATCAGGGCCATCTCTGCCCCTTGCCCACAAAACTGGCCATTCCCTGGGCTGAAAAAAACTAACCTATCACAGGTTGACTCTGCCCCCAGGACATCCTATATAAACCACCCTGCCTGGTCAATTATGAGCTGTTCTCTCTGCCCTGGTAGAGGTAGCTACTCTCCTGGACTTCCTTCCCAATAAATGTCTTTCTAAAAAGAGTTTTGGGTGCGAAGACCTTCATTCACTGGTGCACAGAAGAACCTTTCTGTGATGTCCCACAGTGGATTGAGCAAGGGGGCTGAACAGAAGATTGGTACTAAGACATCCCTCAGTGGACAGAGCAAGAAAGAGCTTAAAAGTAATACTTTTCTCCTGAGATGGAGGAGAGAACTACATTTTTGCAATTTCTTAGGCCTGAGAAGCAGAGCTCTGCTAGGAAGCTCTTAAGTGGGGGCTGAGCAAAGCTCAGCTGTAGTGGCTCTTCAGAAGAGGAGCAAGATTGCTATATCCTGCTGGGAAACCATCCCCCATCACACCAGGTATAGTCTGACTTTCCTGAACAGTCAAGGTACCTTGACTTTCCTGAACAGTCAGGATACCCTTCCTTGCTGAAGCAGTTCCAGGCCTGACTTTCCTGAGAAGTCAGAAAAACTTCCCTCCAGAGCTAAATTGTCTCCCAGCAGTTCCAGCTGTCAGAGCTGTGCTAAACAGCTCCAGGTGTCTGGGATGCCTTCAGGGCAGAGCTGTTGTTCTGAGCAGGTCAAGGTGTCTGGGATACCTTGCAGTTCAGTCATCAGAGCTGTCCTAAGTAGCTCAAGTTGTTGACTGACTCCCATGCAGTAAGGACACCTTTTCCAAAGCTGTAAATCTCTTGTTTTGGTGCCAACATCCAGGACCAAACCCAGAGTTGTTGCAACAAATTTACTTACAATAGGGAACAGTCAAGCATAGTGACACTGCCTTTAATTCCAATACTAATCATAGAGATGTGGAGGTCTGTACAGACAGGTAGTGACAAGGAAGTGAGGTAGCTGGGCTAAGAGCAAATGAGGGGAAAGAAGAGCAAGGTAATAGAGGCATGGGTAGATAGGAAGTAGCTCACTTTTGGAAGTTTCAGAGATGATGAGGTAATGTAGCTGGTGGCTATCACAATTTCCCTGATCTCTAAGGCTTTCACCCCTATATTTGGCTCTGTGTTTTATATTTTATAAGATTGTTTAGAAATTTGTCTACAATTGGTGGCAAGAATTCATTAAATAACCATTGGTGTCCTTAGAGGCAATGAGTTATAATCCCCTGGCTTGGTTGGAGCTAATAAGCCCCCAGCTTAGACAGAGCTACAAGCAATCTGGGCTACATGCAGCCAGAGTTGTACTCAACTGTAGGTGCAACCAGCCTTAGATAAAAACAGCCAAACACATTTATGGGGATACAGAGCCCCTGGCTCAGGCCCTGCACAGCTCAGGCCACAACACGTGACTAGACTTTCTTAAAGTTTTTTTTTTCTCCTGGTGGCTACTAGGCTCTGTCTCTCTCTGTCTCTGTCTCTCTGTCTCTCTCTCCCCTCTCTCTCTCTTTCCCTCTCTCTCTGGATTCACATTTTAGACTGCTACCACATTAGATTGCTACTTGGAAATTTCCCTGGACTTCTACTGTTCTACACTGACTTAGTAAGTCAATTAAGATAACTTAAAGGAAGAAAATAGTTGAAGGAGAAGGTTTTTTTTCACATTAAAAAATAGAAAATATTTTTACAATGGAAGTAAATTGGTCTTTGTTTGAAAATACATTAGGCAGTCTAAAAATGGAATAATTGAATGAGAGGATAATTAATGTTGATTGGATGGCTGTAACATCAATTATGAATGTTATTTGTTTAATTATACTTATTTTAGTATAAAAAAGGTTGGACAATTTAAGTGCCAAGATAAAAGCTTTATAAAAACCTGTTAAAATGAATTATAGAGAAATTCAGACCCAGACAAATGAACTTAAAGGTGAAATCATTTCAGGATTGAATTATATGGATAAAGAGAGACCGCCTGTTTTCAAACAACAAAACTTAATTCATCTCATAGCCTTACACGAACTACCTGCTCAAGCACATGTACTTGCTAATTGAACACCAGTCGAAATATTAGATTTAAGGAGGTTTAAGGAAGCCAAGTATCATGTGCCATGCATTCTCTATTTGTAAAGCAAATGTTAAACTTGTAGTCAACTCGTAATAGAATTATTTCTCAGGACTGGGAAGGTTTGGTAACATCTGTCCTGGAGTCTGGACTACAATTATAGTGGCAAACATGGCTTAAGTAGAAGGTTAAGAAAATAGAACACCAGTAGAGAACTGGAGGTGTGGAAATTTCCCAGCATCAGCTTCTTGGAGATGAATACTCTGATATACAAAAACAATGTTTATATGATAACCAAACCTTAATTCTATGCCACATGGCAGCCATGAATGCATGGGACAGAAATGAGGAAGTAGGAAAAAAAGATTGAATCATTAACAAAAGTTATACAGGGGCCAGAGAAACCTTTATGGATTTCTTACAAAAGCTGTCTTCAGCGGTGGAATGATACCAAATTCAGAAGCTAGACAGGTAATAATTGAATCTTTGGTTTTTGAGAATGTGAATGCTTAATGTAAAAAAATAATCTTGCCATTAAAGGCAAGGTCAGCACCCTTGGAGGATTGGATCAAGGACACAATTAATATTGAGTCTCATGACCATGATGATATGTGGGTAGGAGAGTTAATTTCTAAAGCTTTGAGTTAAAATGTCAGATGTTTTGGTTATGGTAAACAAGGCCATTTGAAAAGGGAGTATAAACAGGGCATTCCTAGAAAGGATGCTTATTCAAGGAAAAATGGCAACACAATGCCCCTCCCTTCTGGATTATGCAGAAAGTGTGGTAAAGGTAAACATTGGACCAACTAATGTAGATATAAATAACAAGCCATTAACACAATTCAGGCAGGGATGGCACACACTGTTAATCTGAACACTGGCAGGCAGGGTCTCTGTGTGTTCAAAGACACAATAGGAAACAACCAAGCATGGTGACACATGCCTTTAATCCAAGTAGCGACCAGAGAGACTTGGAGGTCTGTACAGACAGGCAATGACAAGGAAGTGAAGTAGCTCTGCTAAGAGCCAATGAGAGGATAGAATACTAAGGTAATAAAGATGTGGGTAGATAGGAAGTAGCTCACTTTTGGAAGTTGTAGAGCTGATGAGGTAAGGTAGCTGGTGGCTATTCCTACTTTCCTGAAATCTAAGGCTATCACCCCTGTATTTGGCTTTGTGTTGTTTATTTTATAAGACTATTTAGAAATTTGTCTACATGTTGGGTTTTGGGTGTTTTCTTTTACTGAGCTTGTTTGTTTTTTGAGACTGAATGTGAATTTGGAGGATAGAGAGAAGGAGAGAATCTGGAAGGTCTTGTGAGAGGGGAACAATATGAATGAAATACATTTGAATTTAAAATAGTTTTTCACTATAAAATTATAACAATGAATTAAAATAACATGCAAAAATTTCACTATGCTCAATATTACTCTTTCTTCTTTAATCTCTCTGTCTCTGTCTGTCTATCTCTCTGTTTCACTCTGTGTCTCTCTCTCCATTCATTTGCAATACATCTACCAACAGATATTGGTGACAAGTACTTCTTTGACACTGCAGTGCTGTTTGAGTTCTCAGACTATAAACATATTAAGCAAATTCACATCTGTAACGTTTTTATCTTTAGGTCAAGCATTTCATTCGTGCAACAGAATTTTGCAAATATATCTGGGTATGGATCCAAAGAAAGAAAGGTATGTCCAGCAGAAAATAACTGTTAGGTAATTGCTTTATCTACTTCTGGCTTATTTATGAGAATTTATGGGGTATGAAGTTTATAAAAACACAGTAGTATTTATTTCTTTGTTTTAGAGAGATTTTAGACCATCATATGAAAGAACAAATAGTAGTAGGTCTGGTGAGTAGGCTAATAAGAACTTATAATATCCACTACTTACACAGTAGAGGATTAAAGTACAGAAAATACATTGTATTAGTCTGGATTCTTTAAAGTAAAACAGCATAGAGAATGAGTACATATATGTGTATATTTATGGGATTTATGAGATGGATTCCCACAGTGTGTTCCAAGTAGTTCAGCAATGGAAATGGATATCTCACTGTAGAGACTGAAAATCCAGTGATTCAATTCAAGAGACTGGATGTCTCAACAGTCCAATTAATCTGGTTTTGTAGTCTGTGCAGATTCCCGCAGAGATGCTGATTGACTTGGTAGATGAGTGAGGATATATCTCTGAAAATGGAAGTTTTTTGTTCTATACACTTTGTGTGGTCTGTTAGCAGATCCCCATGTTTATGGTAAGTCTTTCTCCTTGTAGTAATCTCATTAAGTGAATATGTTACAGGCATTCCTAATAGCTTGTTAGATTGTTCCTGATGCAATACAGTTGTAAAGAGAGGTTCACCAATCAAAAGTCCATCCTACATCAACTTGACACACAAACAAATCTCTTTCTGTCATGCTTTAATCCTTATAAAACCAATAACCAGGTCACATGTTCCAACTAATACAATACAACAATCTTAAATACAATGTCAAATTAATTATACATTTAAAAGTAGATGGTGATATCCTTTGAGGAATACTTAGTCTTATGCCTCATAATTTTAGTAAGCATGAATATATTAATCACTGTTTTGACCCATAAGAACTATTGAATTAAATCATAAATACTGATATATATGCTCATTTATACACAGAAAGTTGTTCTTAACAAAAACACCTCATTTCTGCTGCTGTTTATTTCATCTTAGATGGTATTAATGAAGTTATACTACTACATCTCATTATTTATTTCCCCACACAATAGCCAAGCACTTATGAAGGTCTTGATTATTTTCCTGAATGCATGATCGCTAATTTCATTCTGAAAAATCATGGGCTCTGTATCATCCTACTTGAATTAATTCTAGTTTGAGTATCGCACAGCCATTAATCCCAAGACATAGTAACACAGACCATATTCCTAAAGGATCTTCTGTAAATCAGAAATAATTTTCTACTCCTTCATTGTAGAAACACAACCAAGTGTTCCCTAAGTAGTGTGGACTAATCATATCTTCTAGCTCTGTTAATCCTTTAGGAACATGCTTACATCAGAGCATTGAAAGCACAAGTTGAACAGGATGAAATATCAGGTTTTAATTTGAAGAAAAAATGATTGTGTCTCCAGGCAGTAGTGCTCTGACTTCTGAAAGCACATTTCTAGGAGAGCAAAACATAAAGTCAGTGTATCAATAAGCACATTTTCCCCTGGGTCATGAGAGGTAATGTTGAGTGTAAATATTCCAATTTTCACACCGGAATTCCTTGACCCATAAATCATGGCTAAGAAAGACAGCATACAATATACTGCATCCTGATTCAAAGCATATACCACCTTCCAGAAAGGCTGTCACAGACCTTTATGCAAACACCACATAAATGGTATCTTACCTTTGAAAAGCTGTGTTACCACTATACCATGCTTGTTGACAAAGCATGGTGGAGGACATATTAAACTAGTGGTTTCCATGAATATGGGTCTAATGTTGCAATTCTCTTCCTGTGAAGAAAGTTCTTTGTAAGAAATAATGCTCTATTAGTGTCATAGTCCCTCCACTGAAAGACTTGCCTGGTCACAGGAGATGACTGGTTTAGTCTCCATATCATGTAATGCTGAGAGAATTAGCTAGGGGCACCCTCATCTATTCCTGGGAGTTTCCAGTGCTCTAGGTATCTAGCTCATTACAGAATTGTCCCCAGATTCCAATTGTCTCTCTAAATAGTCTCCTACCTGTGACTGACCTGAACTTTCTGCATATATGTTACAATGGTATAGCTTAGTCTTCTTGTGTGAATCCTAACAGTGAGATAAGGGGCTGTCTCTGACTCTGCTACCTGGTTCCTCCTTCTGATTACCTCTTCTAGCATTGATATAGAAGGAAGTGTCCAGTCTTACTGAAACTTTATATACCATGGCTGACTGATATCCATGGGAGGTCCACATGTATCTGGAGAGAAACATGGAAGGAGAAGTGGATGGGTCTGTTGGGTGAATAGGGACAAGAGGAGGACTCATGAAGAGGAGAGGGAGGGAAAACTGATTGGGATTCAAAAAGGAAACAACAAATAAACACACACACACATAAACAAACACACACACAAAGAAACAATGCTGTCTGGAATACCATGATGGTGTATAAGATACTCAACAAGGTATAATATGCCAAAACAAAAACCAACATATCATAGGATCTAAGTGACAAAGTCCAAATAGTGTTGTGCAAAAATAGCAATCCCTTAGGAGATATTCACACAGTATCTAGATATCCTATTTGGTTCATTGAGTTCCTCCTGCTTTCTATGTTTCTGATGTGAAGCACAAGTCATGGAGGGATTTACTAATTTCACTGCCAATTAGACTATTTTGATGTTTCAGTTTGTCTTCTAATAAAGAAGAAATAATGTTTATATAATAATGTTTATCAATCCTCAGACAATTGTCTGTGGGTTTTTATTCACTCTACTCTTCTGTCCTTCCTTCAGTGAGCTTATTAATGTATTGGAACATCCATTCATTTATACAGCATAATACAAAAGATTTTCACTGCATTACCATATCCTGTGAACTAAAAAGAGAGTGATGCTCATCACAATGTCATTTGATGTATTGGATGAAGCATACATTTAGAGGCTATTAAATCGTTATGCTTTATACAGAAATGAGAAGGATTTCCTATCATCCTCATCTTCTCAGAACAGGGTAAGTAGCTGGTAAACCCTCAGAACTAGATACAGGTATGGATTAGAACAACAATTCTACCCAATTATTTAATGAGGATTAAGTAGGACAGTAAAGGCACAGTAGCTCAAAGCATAGAATCTAAACAGGAAAACTCATTTCTCAGTTAGTTGGCCCATTTGGAACTGAATAATTTAGCAGTACCATTAATTTTCTCAAAGTAAGAAATAAATGATTGTACTGGATGTGGATATTATATTAATATGCATACATAGATGTATCTTAGAAGGAAAGAATCTCTGAGACACAGACACTAAGCAAGGTAGAATCCACTGACTTCCTTTGGTTTGGAAAATCATGATGTCTCAATCATTTTACTGGGTTCTGTCCATCATGGAATTCTGGCCCTTTCTTATTCCCACTACACTTGGAATGTCATCCTCTGATGTAGACTGTTAACACCAATCTCAGTTGTTTTCATATGAAAAGTTTCTTGCTTCATTCTTGTGACCAAATTACCCAAAGAGGAGTTCATCCCTCAGCTCTTACTGCCTGTTGTTTTAGCTGAAATCATGGTGCCTATGGGTGCAGAAGAAAATCTATAAACATATTTTCCAGCTTGTTTTTCACCTGAATACAGGGCCTCAGATGCATAGCCCAAGGGAAGAAAGAGTTCCAGAATTCTCAGTGGCAGTGGAGGAGGTATAAGAAAGTGCTCAGAGTGTGACAGCTCTCTGGTTACTGTGACACCCTCACCATCAACAAAGTTTGAAGCGCTTATGGTCACAAACACTTGAGCTAAGTATAAACCTTCTTGACACTGTGAGATCTGGATCTATTAGACTTATGTCTGAGCAGACATGTGTGTTGGTAGAATGTTTTCTTCTGGTTATCAGGATCTTATTTAATCACAGTCATGCATATGCCTACAGCTCCTCTGAGTGTTATTTCAGAATCAAAGAAGATTTTCACCATAAAGGAGATGTGGTCATTGGTGTATTTTTACCAGTTCATACTTTTTACACAGGCGGCAAAGTTTCACATCATTATCTGCCATACTTTTACGCTGACCTTCACATACAGTAAGTGTTGTTCATTTATTCTGTCTCAGATTTCATGTTACAAATGACCCAGGTGATGTATGTATTCAAGCTTCTATGCTTCTTATTTTTATCATGAAAAACTCTCATCCAATCTGAAATTCCTTATTTAATTGTATGTTATTTCATTTAAGTTCTATTCTCAAAGATGATACAATATGTTGCTTGTTTGTTTATTGATTTTTGTTTCCAAATATGACAATTGGTATATTGGATTTTCCTTGGCCATGCCTTTATAGTCACATGTTTCTCATATTAGGCATTCAGAGGGAGGATTGTTTTATCAAAGTTTACTTGGCTCTTCAGGACAGTCTAGAAATCCACATGTACTCATGTAAAAAGTGGTGATGCCACCAGAAGTTGTTACTGTGGAGGGATGTGATAGTAGAGTAACAAGTTTGCATCTGCTAGATACCACTGATTTAGGAGTAAGGTGTCAGATTTAGAAGTTGGCAATAGTTTCTTGTTGTCAAAACAGCTATGCCAGTCTTCAAAGGTTTTTAGTTAAATTAATTATTTACTAATATTTTACTACCAGAAGCATTTTTCTCTTTTACATGTCTTTCCATGCATTCATAACAAGTTTTTAATCTCATTTTCAAGGATGTGGTCATAAGACACAATGACAAGATTGTGGCCACTTAGGGTTGTTTCTTACTAAGTCAGAAATAAAACTAAGTTTGTGGTAGGGAAATATTTTTGTTACTACAAAAGAGTAATATGTGTGTCTTTCTCCCTTTCCATTCCTCCTTCAAAATCTTCCATTGTACAATACCTTTCCTAATTTTTTCATACAAGTTGGGGAACAAGAACTGTATGTATCTCAAATCTAAAATTATTTTATAAGGCTTCTGATTACATTCTTTATTACACTGTGAGAGTGCATATATGTTTTCAAAGAGGGAATATGTCTGCTCTCTAAGGTTCTTTGTCTCTTTTCATGCATAAAATTTTGACATGCCTAGAAATGATCATCTTAATTATCAAGATTATAAAAACTGTATTAGCTGTGGGCAGGAATTTTGCTTCACCACATTGGTTTTTGTGTGGTCTAAATTTTTAAACAGATTTTACTTAAGGGCTATTATAACTATTCAGATGATATGATACACAAACATACAATTATATATCAATTTCCAGATTAATATAAGTTATCTTTTGGGACAACATGAATTAGTCTATGTGGACTGCACATGATACAGACTTTTCAAGGCATTTTACCACAATTTTTGTTTGTGTCCATGCACACTCATGCCTCGGGTCTCACATGCAGGTGAGAGATCATCTGTGGAAGGACAACTTAACCTCACACCAGGTGTGTGTTGACATCAAACTCATCCCATAATCAGTGCTAGGTTTTTGCCCTAGGTGAACCTTATTTTTTTATGATCAATCCTTTATGCATGGTGCCTGTTATCCTTCCAAATTGAAATTGGCACTGTCTCTAGAAATGTATGTGGTGAAGAACATATCCATCCCATTGACTTTAAATTGTGGTTGACTAGATATGTCAAAGTAGATTACCCCATGTTTCCAAACATTTCTTATGTTAATAATGTGACAAAAATCCATGTATCATATGAATATCATCTTTTACAATTTGGATGCTAGGAGTTATTCTATTCTACTATAAATATATGCCCTTTGGTAAGCAGTTTCACATATCAAAATGGAAAAGGATTTCCTTGCAGCTTATTCTAAAATTCTTTGCAGTGGGATGCTTGTTTTAATTTTTTTATTTCTTCATTTATTTTTTAAATTGGAATATTTCTCTTTTCCTTTATCTCCAAACTTTGTCACATAACTCCTCTTCGTTCCTTCCAAACTTATGGACTGTTTAAACAATTATTAATACATAAACATAAGTGTATATGTGTGTGTGTGTGTGTATGTGTGTGTGTGTATGTGTGTGTGTGTATGTGTGTGTGTGTGTGTGTGTGTTTCTAACTACAAGCAGATCAGTCCACATAAATGTACTCCTATGTATAGTTTTGAGGATGACCATTTGCTATTTGATATTTGATGGCTTTGCTTTTCCCTGTAGAATACTATTTCTCTGACTTTTGATATTCCTTAGTTGCTTCTAGTTCTTTGTATAGAAATAAGACTTTATGATCTTTCTCCCAGCCACTTTGGTATATCTATTATTGTCTTCTTTATTTATAACATGTTTAGATAGTCATGTTCATGAAAGTTTCAGGAGAAGACTTTAATTATAAAATGTCATAATTTTCAAACAAATAACCTAACTTGGAATGACCAAGACTTATCAACATTGCTTTTTAATAATAGCAATAAATGTTATTATTATCTTTCAAGACAAATCGTTAAGAGTAACACCACATACACATAAATATATGTACATTATATTTTTGGGGAATTAAAAAAAAGCAATAAAGAGATATAACTATCAGTTTTCTGTAGCGTAATTCAGACAGGGAATGTCAGCTTTCATGTTTCCCCACAATCTGTCTTCCTTTTATGTTTTAGCAGTGAAAATATCTTGATGCCTATCTATATCACGATTCTGAGCTCTTCCCTCCATTGCTGCCTGTGGCCTCATAACTAATCTCTTTTTTCCATGCATTGAAGCTCTGTGGCCTTTTCTCTTCATGTTGGCACAGTGAACTTTGAATGCTCTCTACATCCTTATAGGAAGGTCTATGTGAATTGCAATAATTTATTAGAAAGCCCTTCTCTGGTGTCCATTACTTGTAGCCACTGTGCTTTGTTTAACCTCACTTTGTTAAAGCTAGCATGGAGATCTTATTTGCTAGCTCCCCTTTTCTTAGGATGTTTCACAAAGAATATGTAATCTGCCATGGTATTTTACAACACAGCAAGAAACACACATAGAGCTAATCAAAGACACACAAGCCTACCAGGTGTAAGAATGTTTTTTGGGTTCTCACAGAGGTGAGTACTGATGGCTGTCATTGTTAGCACTATGGGAATTCTTTTAATATTTGCCTCAATGTGTCACTTGCAGAAATATATGTGTCTATATATCACTGTATTCACATTCAGTAATAATTTGGACCATTTCATACTGATTTTGTCTAATAAGATTAAAAAATATTAAATTATTCAGTGTCAACCTCGTATTTAATATAATCGAATAGATAAATAATGACATCTCTGATTTCCAGTTGAAATTATGCAATGCAGGGACAATAATTCCTACAACACATTCTCAGATTTCTAAACCTTTCAATATGTCTGTCCATCTTCTACATCTGTCATCCAGTGTCAATACTGTACGTTATAGGTTACTAAAATACATTTATGAAGAGACAGAAACTTGCATTTTTATATCTACCAGTGTTGCCAATTTCTTAAGTTTTTCACGTTAGTCAAAATTTTTAAAAATTAATGTGCATGAAATATATTAAAATCCAAAATCAATTTTAACTAATACATAGGAAATAGGATTAAACTTTCTTGTGTATAATGACAGTGAAATATTCAGATCACAACATTTATGTACTTGGGTATGTCATAACTTTCCTTGGTTTTGAACACAGCTGAGTGCTCATTCAGAAAATCCTAATTTCATTTTATTTTCTTTCTTGTGGGTCCTGGTCAGATCCTCACTATGCTTCTGTGATATCTTGGGCTCCCTTTCTCTTTCTCTGAAGCCATTTTCCCTGCAATGTGGCTTCTCCATCTCTGTCTGACCTCCATGTTTTCTGAACTCACGTACTTAAGCATGGCTGTCTTTATTCTCTCTCCCTTTGTCCTCTTCCAAGAAACTGTGATGATGTTTTCCAGACTGATCTTGGTGCTTTTTCATTTTTAAAAATCTAATAATAAAGCTTTCAAACTGCAAAAAATCCCACATTTTAGTATCATATATGAACTAGATATAATTTTTGATGTTCTATATATAGAAAAAAACAGAGATCCAATACATACTGATCAGATTTTATGATTAAAGTTTTCATCCACTTATCATTGCTTAGTGTTTGGAGGCTTTGAGCACCTCTGCTGTCTTTTCATGGAAAATATAACAGGGATTATGAATATAATGTACTCATAAAACTACATACATGTAAGAAACTCTCACTGTGTATGCATTTTTTTGTGTGTGTGTTTGTGTGTGTTGTTAATATATATATTATGCTATATAAAATCAAATATAATATATATACTATTATAGTTTATTTATTAAATAAAATAATATAACATATATTTAAATCTACATTCTGGTAGGAAAGAAAACTTTGCACTATTTTTTTCTTAGTTTCCACTATGAAGGACTTTTGTGTCCATTTGCCTTCCAGTACATTCCTTTCTTTATTTATCATTTTGGTGTGTCTTGCTGCTTTCTTTTTGGTTTTTAAATGCTTTCATGAATTAATTGAGAACTTAAGTACAGTGTGTTTTGACCACATTCACTCCTCCACTAACTCCTTCCATATTGCTCCTCCATACTAACCCTCCTGTTCACCCACTTTCACATTTCTTCTTTTATCCATGAAGAGTCCTGTTCATGTTGCATTACTCATAAAACTAGCGCCTTCTCTGGACTGTGGTAAACCTACTGGAGTTCAAAGCTTTGATAGTAACTGACAATTACAAAACCTATCAAATGTGAAATCTCCATGACTAATGGTGAGATTTCACACTTAACTTATTTCTCCTTGCCTGGGATTTTTTTTCTAGCATGAGATTTGCAGATCTGGTGTCACAATAGCTGTGCATTCATAGGCACAATTGCTCTGTTCTTTGTGGAAAATGACTGTATTGTAGTTATCTACAACATCTGGAAGATCACAGAGATTTCTGTGGCTAAGTTCGATATGTATGCCCCATCTGGAGTTGAGCACTATCCAGTGCCTTATTTTCTCTAGAATGACCAGTTGAAAGTCTCTGTTAATTTACTTCTACTAGGAGAATATTCTTTGACAAGAGTGGATCAATGATCTGATCTTATTTTGACAAATAAATTATTGGGAATGATGTCAATTCAATGTCATTTACAAGAATAATACTATTATACTCTTTCTGTTGGCCTATGACCTCACTAGTCACACTTTCATATAACAAATAATCCATGCTATGAATGATTTTCTTTTCATGGAACCTATCCTAGACCCAAACAGATAATAACTTGAATACTCACATTGCAGTTCTTTATTATTGCCTCAGAGGGCATGTCTTCTTAGGTCAGTTGTTATGCATCTTGCAGAGTTCATAACTGGATGATATCCACTACTTTTCCCTTCTGGTTTCACCCATAGCATTTAGTGTTATAGCATATTCACCTAAGAAGAACATGGTTCAAGCAAATAGAAAATCTTTCTCAGTCGGGCTGAAAATATACTGGGTGCTCAGGATTCCAATGTAGCATGGAGACTTTATCAGGATGAGCTCTTAAGTACAAAAAAAAATATGTTCTGTGTTAACATACATCAGTTAACAAGAACAGTTAGCCAGAAGCAGAATTCCAGAAGTCAAAAACATGTTTACTACACATAGAGACTTTCTGAGAAACATGTGCATTGATGGATTACATCTTTATTTTCATTTTTGTCAGGTGGTGTTGTCTATTTGTTGAGCTTTACAAGCTGAATGGCACTTCCTCCATGCAGTCAGTTGTTCTAAGGTCTGGAGGTCTATTATGGTCTGGAACTATTACATGCACCACTGGTCCTAGTGAATGAGTCAAATCATGAGCTTTTTTTAATTTATGTTTCAGGCCCCTCACTTAATCCAATTCAAATGAGAATTAGATGTTCAGCCAGTGCTGATTGCAGTAGTTAGCCTGGGGGACCAATCACTTTCCCAACCATGCCAAGATTTTCTAATTACTCTTGATCAATTAGCAAAGAGACAATAGGTTTCTTCCAAATCCATACACACTTCACTTTATTTCATGAGAATTCTAGCCTCTCCAAATTCATGGGACCATTTCTGCAAATGAATCCATTTTTTTAAATTTTTGTTTTAATTTTTTTTTAATTCAGAAGCAGGAACTTTTAATGCCTCTAAGTCCTGATCAACCTACCTACTTAGTTTTCAAAGCATTAGAAGAACCATTTAGCAAATCTATTATTATATGTCCATCAAGTAGTCTCAGAGGCCCAGTGATATGGCTTTTATACATATGAACTGATACATGAGGCTGAATAGCAGCTATCAGAATAAGGAAACGTGTGTAGCTCAAAAGTTTTCAATATTAGACTATTTGTTCCTTGTAAGTCCCTTAATGTTAATTAAGGATGCCCCAGTTATTTTACATATTGTCAGTCCATGGACAGACAGTCCATTTAGTTCATATCCCTATGTAGTATGGGGGCAAGGTATCTAAACATAACCAGCAATCCTGGGTGATTTTGGCTGGGAATGATTAACTCTATCCCTAGGGTACCTTCCTACAGTATAGAGTATTAGGTTATTCCTATTTCCCAAAGACAAACATCTTTTTTAAAACAATCCTCTTAGGAATCACCAGTTTCCAGTTTCTGGCAACTGGAGGACCAAGCCACAGGAAATGCATGGAATCATAAACTCTGTATTCCTATTTAAAAATACCTTTACATTCTCTAATACAACCAAACATTTAAAGTAGGCATCAGCAAAAAAGTCAAGATGGGATATAATCTAATGGTCTGTAGTTACTAGCTAATACCTTCTGTGTATCTGTCTTCTTCAATTTCCAGTCCATGCCTGAGAGCAATGGGGTTTGGACCTTGAGCCTGTATTTATACCAAGAGTGAAAAATATAAGGCTCAGTAAGACGTATAGGAGCAGGGAGTGGAAGAATCTGGAGCCCAATTGAACCTTAGTATTACTTGGTCTATAGTCCAGATACAGTCCATTTGAGAGCAACATCTGTTGCTTCCACTTTTTATCTGGATGTGGTGTGTCTAAGTTGTAAGGTCACCTACCTTTACCATCATAGAAGACAAGATAATCATCTTGTAGGTTCCTTTCCACATTAGTCTGGTGTCCCTTTGGCTACTCACTTGACATCCAGGATGTCACTGGACTTGACCTGGGAGAA
Organism: Peromyscus leucopus; assembly: GCF_004664715.2. Taxonomy (NCBI): domain Eukaryota; kingdom Metazoa; phylum Chordata; class Mammalia; order Rodentia; family Cricetidae; genus Peromyscus; species Peromyscus leucopus. The sequence continues at coordinate 44,028 of NW_023504598.1, read as the reverse complement.
ATTGGTGGTGGACTCAGGGATGGCTGAGTATCTCAGATTGAGTAAGCTGAGAACTGGAGGGTCTTCAAGTTATTTGCAAAATGAATGTTTAGAGATTTTTGTCAACTACTGGTTTTGGAGACTGGGAAGCAGTTGGGAAATTTTTCCATAGAATCTCATAGGAGGTTTATTATTTCCTAAATGGGATTCAGGAAATCGAGGCAAAGTAAAGGAAGGAGGCCTATCCATTTTTCTCTGGACTCTAATGAGAGTTTAGTTGGAGTTTCCTTTGATGTCCTATTTGTTCTCGATACCATCCAAGAACTCCAAGGTCTAGGTGTACAATGGAGTTTCCACTCTAGGTCTAAAAACATAGCTATTAGTAGAGAGGGTTGGGCTCTGAAAGTTAGCCTGTTGTTGGAACTTCTTGCTATAAAGAGGCCAAATCATGGCACCCCTTCATGCAGGAGCTTTTTAGGTATAATTTGAGCAGTTTCAGTCTAGGTGGGAAACTTCTGCCCATCCAAAAAAGGTAACTTTAAGAAATTAGCAAGTATTTTTATCCTCCCACAGCAGGCCAGATCTTTGTTGAAGTCTGCTAAAGGCATATCTGATGGGAACAGCGAAAGTCAAAAAGCCAGGACAGCTGCTTGACAAAGATTCAGAAAACCTGACCTGCATGATGGCCTCCATGCTACCTTCTTCTTTCATGTCCACCTGTTGCATACTAGGAACACTTTTAATGTTTGTATAAATTAGGGAAATTAGATGGAAATTTTCTTATGAATCATTTATGCCTTCCCCATGGAATACTGCTTTGAAGGTTCCCCAGGAGAGTCATAAACATACTATCATCCCCTATGCCTGCTTCTAAGTAGATATCCTTATCTGCTCAAAGGTCTTCTTTACACCTTGGAAGTTGTGACACACATAAAGAAGCCAGAGGTCTTGTTATAAGGCTATGAGACTTTCTTGAAACATCTGTCCCTTATTCAAAAACAAGATAACCAAAACAAAGTAAACTTAGAAGGTCAACAAGATTTGTTTGGCTAGAGGAGTTGACCACAGATCAGATTACATACTCCTTCCCACAATTCACTCAGACAATTACTTGGCATATATAATAACAAAGTTAGAGTAACTGATTTTACTTCTGCCTTACACAGAAACTTATACTGACAGGTAAAGAATGATATAGAAAAATGATAAAAGTATGAGATGTCAAGACCTCCCCTTCCTAGAAAAATTAGGTCATGTAGAGCCACAATGGTGGTGGTTGACAAAGGGAAGACAGAATGCCAGGATAGGACTTATAAACAAATCTTATAAAGATATAAATGTGAACATTGTGTCATGCCAGAATTTGAATAATAACTACAGCAAGCTTTGGCCTGAGGATTTTTCCTGGGCACTTTGGTCATTAAGAGTCAATAACACACTGCTTGGGACATGGCAATATGCCCTGGGTGGCTTGGAACTTTTGTTTTGGTGTAGCATCCTAAAGAAACCAGAGCTAACAGCCTGAGAACAGGCTATCATATGTCTCTAGAGTCTTAAAAATTGGGTTACAGGGTTAATGAGTTAGAATTATAACTCTGTTTATTACTGACATCAAACTTTAGATAAAATGATTGGAAATGATGACTCTCTTCTGTCATAGTTTATTAATGATGACTAAAAGATGAATGAGTAAAAGAAAGTGAAACACATGTCCAAAACCAAAAATGATATAGTCTATGTTTTTGGAACATCATGAATATATCCCTGCTTATCAAATTCTGTGTGAATAAAAAGCACTCTGGCTGCTAGTTAGTCAGGCTGCAAGATTCTCCCAATTACTATGGCCTGGATCACCTCATTTCCTTTGCCAACTCCTTACATCCTCTGCCGCAACCTGTCCCACCAGGAATGGCTCCCATCAGAGTAGGACAAGCCATATCAAGATGTGCTTCCTCTCTGTCTATCTCTCCTAAAACAAAACTAAGAAGTGTCCCATGTGTGATTCTTCCTGTGGCCACTCTTGCATCCACCCATCTTCAGACCCTGCCCTCATCTGGAGCTGGATTAGGCAGAAGTCAGTCTTTCCAAAGCCTCCCAGGGTGTTGGTCTCTCATTTGGACCCATTTCTGGGTAATGGCTCTCTTTCAATTTACTTGGGCATAAACCTGGTATATGGCTGAGAAATCCCATGCTATTGTGTCTAGTATAGGTATAGCATACCTTGGTCTGAACAACTCAGAAAGTTTTGTGGTCCCCAGATGAGTAGCCTGGTGAAGGGTAGTTACCTGAGTCCAGGCAGTTACTTCTGAGAGAATGTTCTTTTCCTCCAGTATTCTCCATTAACATATAGCTTTGTTCTGTCCATTTTTTCTTTATAATGCAGTCTCAGGTAGCACTATGTTTTAGTTTGTGTCATCAGAACACCAATAGGCCCAAGTGATCTTAGGGTCATCTGTCAGACAGTGAGTTCAACTGCCTGGCCGTGTAGCACAACAATATCTAGGAGAAACCACATAGTCTCTAAGGGGGCCAAGATTATTTTATGTTCTTTTCCTCAGCACTCAGAAGCCAACTTTCTCTATAGACTATACAGTTGACATACCCAGTTGTAAAAGCATACCAACTGACGGTCCATGTATATGGTAGTTGACTTTCCTTTTCCCCATATGAGATCCTGGATGAGATGAATCAGTTCTTCTACCTGGGATTAGATACCTGGTTGGGGCACAAATCATTTTATTTAAAGTGACTACTACATCTCACTTTTATCTCATTTCATCTTTCATCTGGTGAAAGAAGATAGCTGGATTGATATCAAACTGTACTCAAGATGTGGCTAGGAATAGGGTCTTGTACTGGGCCACACAATTTTTAACCAATTGGTGATATTTTATTCCTTAGAGAAAGACATCATATGTGCTTGATGCTATGAGTATCAGATCATGACACAGTGAAATCATTTGCTTTCTTTTAATAAGCTATCAGTAGTCTCCACAAATCTTTGACTAGTGTGCCATCCTGGGCTACAGGGTCCAATCATTTGGACAGATGTGTCACAGGGAATTTCCATGGCTCCATCATTTGGGTAAAACCCCCATTGTCTTTTGTGTCATGGGCTGACAGATGCAAAGGTTTTGAGGCATCTGGAAGTTCTAGTGCTGCAGTGAAATTCAGAGCTATTTTTCAAGCTTTGAGTGCCTTTTGTTTAGTCTTGGTAAAAATTAGGCACTTAGTTCCTCTGCTTTGTGCTTGTGTATAGAGGCATTGTTGTTTCCACAAATTCTGGTATCCACAGGCTGCCATACTCAGTTGCACCTAGAAATTCTAGAACCTTTTCCTTAGTCTTTGGAGTTGGAGTCTGAAGGATGACAGCAATCATACCGAGACAGTCTCCTTTTTCCTTCCTTCTGCTCGTAGCTAAGAGAGGTAGAATTCTACAAATTTGGCCTTTTCAGCTGACATTCTGTAGGCCAAATCTTGTAACAGTCTCTAGTGTCCCTTTTATAAATTATTTTCCCAGGAAACATCTTAAGGAATGGTAGGAATTCAGCATTTAATGTCTCCTGAAACAGGATTTGAGTGTATTTAAAATCCTTTGTGCATTCTGATCTAGGTAAATTTTGCACTGTAGACCTCCCTCTTGGTCTGTCCATTTAAAAGCATAGATGGGATGACTCACCTCTGCCAATGTGAGTCTAAAGAATATATCATTCAGGACCAGGAGTGTATGCAACTTTATCTCTGGAGGAATCAGACTCATGAGAATCTGAGGTCCCAGGTTTCTTTACTAGCAGGAAAGGAGTATTCCAGGGTGACTGACAGGATTCCAGTGATGCCTGTCTATTCTCACCATTCAATATGGGCTTCAACTTTCCCTGATGCTTCCAAGGTCGTTGTTTCACTCCTCCCCTGACTCTTTCAGCATGCACTTAACCATGCTAACCTTCCTATTCACCCAAGTTTGAAATTCTTCATTTTTCCCCAAAGAGGCCTCTTTATGTTGTTGAATTACTCATAAAACTGGAGTGTTTTCTAGACTGTGGTAAACGTAGTGGAATTCAAAGCATTGATAATAACTTACTATAACAAAACTATCAATTTAAAAATACTTATGGCTCATAGTGTGATTCCACACTTAAATCTCTTATCCATGCTTGTTTTTTTCCCTAGCATGAGTTTTTCCAGATCTGGTGTCACAATATCTATGCACTCATATGCAAAATATCTCTGTTCTTTCTGGAAAATGATTTTCTTGTAATTATCTATAACCTTTGTACAGTCACAGAGACTTCTGTGGCCGAGTATGATATGTATGCCCCATATGCAGCTGAGCATTATCCATCGCCTCATTGTCTCCAAAATGACCACTTGAAGGTCTCTGTTAATTTACATCTGCCAGGAAAAGTTTCTCTGACAAGGGTGAATCAATGCTCTGATGTATGGTTTGAGAAATAATTTATTAGTAATCATCTTAATCCTAACTACATATAGAAGAATAATACTATTATATTCTCTCCTTGGGCCTAGGACCTCACTAGTAACACTTTCATATTTCAAATAAACATGCAAGGAATGAGTTTCTTCTCATGGAATAGGCCCTAGATCCAAATAGAAAATTACTTGAATACTCATATAACATTTCTTTTGCTACTGCATCAAAGGGCATGTCTTCTTAGGTCAGTTGTTTTTGCATTGCAGGGATCACAACCAGATGACATTGACTATTTTTTTCCTTCTGGTATACACCAGAGAAGACTGCTCAAACATGGTTTAAGGCAGTATAAAAGATTTCATATCCAGCCTGAAACTATACTGGGTGATCTGGATCCCAGTGTAGCATGGAGACTTTATCAGGATAAGCTCTTAAGTACAAAATAAGTGTTCTGTGTTAACGTACATCAGAAAACAAGAATAGTTAGCCAGAAATAGAAATACAAAAGCCAAAAGCAAGTTTACTACACTTAGTAACTTTCTGATAAATATGTGCATTGATGGATTTAATCTTTATTTTCATTTATGTCAGATGTTGCTGTCTATTTGTTGAGCTTCACAAACTGAATGGCATTCCCACCATGCAGTCAGTTGTGCTAAGGTCTAGAGGCCTACTAAAGTCTGGAGCACTATTACATTCACCACTGGTCTTAGTGAATGAGTCAAATCATGAACTATTTTAGATTATGATGTAGGCCCCATACTTACTCCAATTGGAATGAGAATTATAGGCCCAGCCTATGCTAATATAGTGTAGCTAGCCAAGGGGACCAATTATTCCCAACCATGACAAATTTTTCCTGATCTGTTAACAAAGCAACAACAGGTTTTTCCCAAAACCATACATACTTTTTTTTTATTTTATGAGCACTCTAGGCTCTCCAATTTTGTAGAGCAATTTCTGCAAAGGAATCTGTTTATTTTAATTCAGAAACAGGAACTTTTAATGCCCCTAAGTCTTGATCAACATGCACAGAAACACAGTAAAAACAACCTGGACTGGCCACCACACACACATTCTTACACGTGAACAGATAGAGGGATACAGTGTCATCTCACATGGTTCTTGAACACTGGGTCAGCAGCCATCTCTGACCTCTCTCTTATGTGTCCCAAGAGAAGGCACTTTAATCTGACTTACCTGCAGATGTGACAGGCCATGAGTCTTTCTAATTTGTTTCCTTTTGGTGTGGAGGTGTCAGATTCCTCAGATTCCTTAGGCAGAAATTGTTGGAAGGATATCCTGGGGACATGGAACTCTGGTTGCAAACTCCCTATGTGTTCCTTGACAACTGCACTTTTCCTTGCTTGGAGGGGCTCTCAGACACCTATGCCTCATGATCTTGTTCTGACATCTTGGTGGAATCTCAAGAAACGTTGTAGATATTCACCATAGGTCACTGCTTGGACATGAGTTTAAGGCAATTGAAAGTCTCTATTAGCTGGCTTACTACTATACTGGGTGCTTAGGATCTCAGTCTATCACTAACACTTTATCAGGATGAGCTCTTAAGCACAAAAATCAACTTCTGAGTTTGCATATTTCAGTTAACCAGACCAGTTACCCAAGCAAAAAGCAAGATAGTATATTTAGACACATTCCCAGAACAATGAACTTTGATGGTTTAGGTCTTTGTTTTCATTTTTGACAGGTGGTGCTCTCTATCTACTGAGTTTTAGAGACTTAATGGACCCTACATGACTGAATCAGTTGTGCTAAAGTCTGAGAGCCCACTAAGATCTGGGTTCCTGGTACACTAGTTGAATTGTGAAAGTTATCCAGCAGGGTTGAAGAGTCAAGTCCAATACCTGCTTGATAGCTCCATGTTCTATGACTCAGCTATATATTGTCTTTAGCAATACCATCTATCCATCAAGTTCAGAAAAACAAACAACTATTCAAAATAAAATACTTTGAATAAACATATTTATTAATACATGGAGATTTTCAAATAATTTATCTCAGTCACATTAATAACTGACACTTGCAAATCCTCCAAATCCTTCAAAATCACTCCCTTAACCCCTCTTCATGTTGTCTCTTTTAATTTGAAGAGAATATCTTGCAACAGTTCTCCTGGTCCTCTGTCTCATAACAGTCTTATAACTCCTCTACTACAAAGTTTCCTGATATTTAAGTGTAGATGTTTTATGGTAAATATATTAATTGGGTTTTTTTAAAGTTATGGCATCCTATAATGATCTGTGTCTACCATATAAAGAAGTGTCTGTATATAGGGGAAGAGCTATATTTATCTGTAGATATAAGGTTAAGATTAGGTTACAGTTAGAGATTATAATAGTTTAGAAAACTGGTAGTAATAGGTTCTTGTCCAGAGTCCATATGTAGAAGCACAGTGAAAGACATGGCTTCCTTCCTATCCCATCATGCCTTAACTCCATTTACATAACTGACAGTTATCCAAGGCTACAAGTGTCAGAATTACACCTGTCAGAATATATGACTCTGCTTACTAGTGTTGTCACTCATTGACCTTCCAGATGGATAGGACTACTGAGGACTGCTGATGGCTTTTCTTCATTTTGAGCTTGCATGACTTCTGTAACTATGGGAGTTGGTCCTCAGTAGGGAGGCTTCCAGGTAAATCCAGATAGATACTTTCACTTTCACATACTGTCTGAAGTGTGTGTCATTTTCTGGAAGATACAAATACATGGGCCGCAGCCTTTATTTTTGGAGGAAGTCTCTTGGATTCTCCTAAAAATAACAATTCAAAAACAGGTTTCCAATGCCTGGCAATGGAATTTTGTTACTATTTCATGATATTCTAATGAAACATATTTTTCCAAATTTCAGACATTGACAATAAAATAAGGAATATCTCAGTAGGTTAAAATTTTTCAGGTGCAAGTGAGATTACCTGAGTTCAGATCCACAGATAATTCATGAGTGCACCTCCAACTGTACAGAACTGCTAGTGGAGGTTGTCCTCTATCTTGTGGTCATATCATTTGAAACTCGAACATTTTCACAGTGGCAATACACACACACACACACACACACACACACACACAACATAAAAACACAAATGGCACCAAAGCAACATAAACTCATAAAAGATAATATTGTCAAAGTAATCACAACTATTTACAAATAGGAGTCACAATAATTCAGTGGCATTATGTACTGAAGATATTTTCTTGGAAAGCTGTGTGTCTTAATGGAGGAATATTTACTTTCTTCTAAGTGCAGAAGTTGTACAACAAGGAACAATAAAGCAGGAAATATTATACTTTGTAAGGTCATTTTTTTACATTCATGGACAAAATTTTAATGTACCAAATACAACAGAAAGTTTAGTAAGCAGTCATGGGACAGCCAATTATAAGGATCATATTCACATGATCTTATGTCATCATATCAAAGTAACACAATCAATTGAATTCCAGTCATTTATTAAGAGATTTTAAATGTGGATTTTACATAAACACTAATATTTGAACTAGAAAATTATTGCACTAATCTGTAGCTATGTGTGGTCTATAATATCAAGTGTACTTTTCTTCAATTTATGCAGGTACAATTTTAAAATATACCATTTGGTTCTGACCCTGGTATTTGCCATTGAAGAGATCAACAGGAACCCTCATCTTTTACCAAACATATCTCTGGGATTTGATTTTTATAATGTCCCATTCACTGAGAAAGGCATTCTTGCCAGTGCCCTTATTTGGCTCACTGGCCTGAGTATTCCCATCTCTAATTATAACTGTGTAAAGGAGAGAAAGTCAGCTGCTGCACTAACAGGACCATTATGGGCAAGATCTACCCATATTGCAACACTGCTTCAGCTCTACAAATTTCCACAGGTGAGGAGTTGTATGGGGAAAAGAGCCAGATCTCTTTGCTGACATTTCAAAGGCATGTAAAGGTATGAGGGATACTTGAATTACTTAGCTATTGATGACAAGTGCCCAGACAATTGAAAACAGATCTAATTTCAGTCATTTGGGAAAGAAAGGGGAGGATGCAGGGCAGGGGGATTAATAAAAATGGAGGACAGGCTAATAAATTTCTGAAAAATTCTGTGAGAGAACATTGCATTTAAAATCAGAATGAACCCATATTCATGTTGACCATTGACATCAGTTCCTGCAGAACAGAAATGGTGATTTATGACATTATTCTTCCTCTTGTTTCCATTTGTTTTTTCTTCAGCTTACTGTTGGTCCTTTTGATGCTATCTTCAGTGACCAAGATCAGTTTCATTCTCTCTACCAGATGGCCCCCAAAGGCACAACTCTGGCTCTTGCCATGGTCTCTTTGATGATTCATTTTGGTTGGACCTGGATTGGTCTTATTGTCCCAGATGACCACAGAGGAACTCAGTTTCTAGCAGATATAAGAGGAAATATGGAGAAAAATCAAGTCTGCATAGCTTTTGTTGAAATGATCCAAAGCACCTGGAATTCATTTCCTTACAAATACTGGAAAAGTCTTGGCATGGTCCAGGAATCATTGGCCAATATCATCATCATTTATGGTGACACTGATTCACTACAAGGTTTAATGAGAAATCTAGGGCAACAGATTTTGACCAGTAAAGTCTGGGTCATGACCTCCCAGTGGGATGTTACTAATATTGTTGATTATTTCTTGCTAGATTCATTCCATGGAAGTCTCATTTTTTCACAACACCATGAGCAGGTGGCTGAATTTAAAAATTTTATCCAAACAGTTAATCCTTATAAATACCCAGAAGACAATTACCTTCCTAAATTGTGGTTCTTGTTCTTCAAGTGCTCATTTTCAGAGCTTGATTGTCATCTTTTGGAGAACTGCCAACCCAATGCTTCCTTGGAATTACTGCCTAGACACATTTTTGATATCGCAATGAATGAAGATAGCTATAATACATACAGTGCTGTTTATACTGTGGCCCACAGTCTCCATGAGCTGAGTCTTCAGCAAGTACAAATGCAACAATTAGGGAGTGGGGAAAGAATGGTGTTCTATCCCTGGCAGGTAATATTCCTTCCAGTGTACTAGAGTATCAACAATGTGATATTTTGGGCATCTTCAGGGGCACCAAATTAGGTATTACATATTTCAGCATATATATCTTCACAGAAAAATCTTCATTTTTTATTTTATCTTCCAGGTCAGTGCTGATCTTTATGTGCATGTTGCTGAAGAATAGGGTACTAGTGGCATAGTAGAAATGATTTTACTAAATATAAAATCTGTGTCACAAATAGCTGCACAATTTTCTCATGTTAATTGATTACATTAGAAAACTAAGAATTCTCTTAATGAGTTAAACAATGACAGCTCACCCCAAGTTATTAGTACATAAATGATTTCTTTTAACTACCACTTAGTCATCAGTATGCACATTTTACTCTCTGTACTTTGAGATGCACATTGGATGTAAAAGGGTATAGATTTGTTTAAAAAAATTGAGATTTACTTCAACCAGTACTTACTGATTCCTTTCCTGAGTATGATTAGAAGATTTTCCTGAGGCTGACTGTACTTCAGAAGTATAATGACATCTCATTAACTTAGGTTACCATTGCTCAGCCATAGTGGAACCTACATTACTGTTATGTCCTACAACAGAGATTATGAACAATGAGAGTAGTTCTATAATCCATTTTTATGAACATCTGTGACCTACTTTAAAACATATTCTTTGTTCACTTTCAGCTTCATCCTTTCTTGAAGAATATCCATGTGGGGGCCAAGATGACTTTAGAATGGAAACAGAAGTCAGATGATAAGTATGATATTCTCAACTATTGGAATTTTCCAAAGGGTCTTGGACAAAAAGTGAAAGTAGGAATTTTTTCGCCCCATGCTCCCCAAGGTCAACAGTTGTCACTGTCTGAACAGATGATAAGATGGCCAGAAAAATATTCAGAAGTGAGTTATGTATTATTCAATTAATTATACTTACTTTACAACAAATACATCCCCCAGTATAACAACTCCTGATTTTATTTTAAAACCTATTACTATGTAACTACCAGTAAAGAAAGATAAAAAATAACTACTACAAGACAGTGTTTTATCATACCCTGATAATTAAAATATAAGTTTTTAGATGTAAATGTCTGTTAATATTCAGTCATCCATGGGTTAGATTTTTGTTAATGTTACACAAATTAAGTACACCTGAGAAGTGGTATGTACAATCCTCATAATGTCTCACAGGACACTCAGATATAGAAAATCTCTACATTCACAGCACAAAACTAAATAAGTTATGTTTTCTTGCTATGATCAGTCACCATCACCAAAAGTGACTTTTTGAAAAAAAGAGTTTATTTGACTATGATTCTGGAGGTACAAGGGATCCTTTATGGTCAAGAGGCATGCCAGTGTGTGGCATCCATACAAAGATGGGAAGGAACTGGAAACAAAGTTTCTCAGGCCACACATTGTAAGCAAAATGTGAAAACTGGAATTGGAGTAAGGCTCATACATGTTCAAAATCCACCAACACTGAAATAATTATACCAATAAGCATTCACATCTTAAAATTTCAATAACTCTCCAGGTAACACCACCATTGAGGAAATGTGTAGTCACATATCTGTCCCTATAACTGCTGCTTTTCCTTCAAACCAATGTCCATGTCTCCATTAGAAGTCCTTCACTGTATCTAAAATTGAGTAGGTCATTTTTATTTCATGCTTGAAAGTTACAGACCATACTCAGTTATTTCCTTTCCTCTATCTCTTGAAAGGGAAAATACTATAGTGTGCATGTGTGTATGTTTCTCTCCTGTTCTAGTACTGCAAATAAAGGCATACCTAATAAAACTTAAGACAGTGTTTCTGTGGTTGACAGTATGAGGTTTCAGCCATTATCTTTTGAAATTTATTGCTTTAGGGCATGATGTGCCTGATGACTTCATATCCTCAGTAAGTAGATATAAGCAAGTACCATAGATCAACTTTTTCTCATTCTCATTCATTCTGAGACAACCATCAATGGAATGGTGACACTCATTTTTATAGTTAACCATTTAAACTTCCCTTTAAGATTATACTCAGAAATGCCTAACAATTTTCCATTGTGATTATAAGTCCTATTAGGTTGAAAACAAGATTCACAATCATGGTGGAAGTAACATTTTTCAACACATTAGAAGTAACTACACAGACAGGATCCTTCTGGAAAGACCACTTGACCTTCTAGGTCATGTCTTCACTGACCTACCTGCATCAAACTTGTTCCTTCCTCAGTAAGCTACAAACTGTCCAACACTATGATAATTCTCAGACCAACCTTGTGTAGGGCACAGATGTTCAAAATAATTTTCTACATTTATAGAAATAAAACCTGGAAGTTAATTACATGATATTGAAAAACAATATTTATTGTAGTTTTCAATAAACCATGAGCATTTGTTAACTTTGCTCCCATTTTTCTCAGATTCCTCAGTCTGTGTGCAGTGAGAGCTGTGGGCCTGGATTCAAGAAAGTTTCCCAGGAGGGCAAGGCTGTTTGCTGCTATGATTGCACTCCATGTGCAGACAATGAGATTTCCAATGAGACAGGTAAGCAGAAATCTTACAGATAATAGTTTCACATTTATCTGAAAAATATCTGGAGAGAAGTTGATAAATTTATTCCTTCTCTTATTTAGGATATGAAATGTGCATCACCATGTCTTGAAATCATGCCTATTGGCATAGAAATTTATAATTGATTTATGTTCATGATCAACTTCAGATATTGTTGCTCTATAATGATCATTATGCTTTATTTCCCCCTGTAATTTAACACATGGTAATAAAATAACAAACGTGGATGTTTCAATAATGATTTACTTATTTCAATAATGATTTTGACTCACCTAAGTGTAGGATAGGTTATTGACATAATGATTCTTCCCAGCAAGCTTTTTCATACAGAACAGAAGATTAGAAATCTGTGTTTGATACCACCAGTATATAATTTTTGATTGTACAGTGTAACCAAAATTTCCTTAGTGAGTATGATTATGTCTTTTTTCTGTTCCAACTTTGAGAAATGATATATGAAACGATATCCTCAAGGCAGCTTAGATAATCTGTTATAGAGAGCTGTACCTAAGAGCTGTAATCGAAAATAGAATCTCCATTTTGAATAAGAGGTTCACAGCATATTACACTGGGAATAAAAATCTTTAAAACTAGTATTTCCCTATGTAATAATAAATTTGTGACCAGGGGTATATCAATTTTGAAAACTTTATTAATTTTTATTCTTTAAGAATTTCATATATATATTTTGTTCATTTTCATACCCTCTGAAGTCTTCCACTTTTCTTCCTATCTAACTTCTCTCTCTTTAAAAAAATAGGAAGACTCATTGAATTCAGTTTTTGTTACTCTAATACTTTTTGGTGCATGATCCCTTGTTGAGTATGGACTAATTACCAATAGCCACACTCTAAAAGACTGGGTCTTCCTTCTCTTTGATGTACTCCCAAAATTCAGCCTGGTGCTTCCCTGTGGATCTCTGGATCTGCTTCCATCAATTACTGGATGAAGGGTCAATGATCACAGTTAGATATTTACAAATCTGATTACTGGGGTAGGCCAGTTCAGGCATCCTCTCCACTATTGGTTGTAGTCTAATCAAGGGTCATCCTCATTGATTCCTGTGTATTTCCCCAGCACCTGGTTTCTTTCTAACCTCATAATATCTTCCTCTATCAAGATATATCATCCACTGTTCTCCAAGAGGGATTGTATGTGCAGGGAAGGTCAAGGTCATAATGGGGAAATCTGCAGAGGCAAATGAACCAAGTTGGTAGGAAATCACAAACTTTAGACCAACCGCTGTGGAGCCTTCATGGGACTGAACTGGGTCCTCAGCATATGGGAGACTGTTGTGCAACTGGGTCTGTTTTAGGAGCCCCTGTCAGTGGATCTGGATCTATACCTCATGTGTGAGCTGGCTTTCTGGAGCCCATTTGCTCTGGTGGAATGCCTTGCTCAGCCTTGATGCAGGAAGGAGGGGCTTTGTCCTTCCTCAACTGAATGTCCCAGTTTTTGCTGACTCTCAATGGGAGCCTTTGCCCTTTTGGAGGAGGGATGGAGGGTGGGTTAGAATGGGAGGGCTGGGGGAGAGCAGAAGGACGGATGAATAGGGTATCTGTGGTTAGTATGTAAAATGAATAAGACATTTCTTAAATAAAATAAGGGAAAAATAATCTAGATAATCTCCCACTACAGAAAGAAGTTAATCAAAAAATAAAAATAAATAAATAAACAAAAAGATTGAATTTTCATGTTATATTAGCTATGAGGTAAAATAGCTTACTGATTTAATATACAAAAAGTTTACAGTAGCTTCAAATAGATTATATATATTTATATATATATATATATATATGTGTGTGTGTGTGTGTGTGTGTGTGTTTTATTATGAGTATTATGTGTCTTTAGTAAAGGATGGAATTATACATGTCAGTCATTCTTTATAAAGTTTAAAAGCAAAAGAAAGTAAATACCTACACATAAAAAGAGAAGGAAGTAACAGAGCATGACATCATATCTTGAAATTAGTTCCTGAGAACAGGTATATCAATGAGTGACAGTAATTCAAGGAAACAATATTTAGTAGATATATAGAAATAAGTTTTTTTTTTTTTTTTTCGAGAAGTTTTCTGTATTTTTTTCTACTATTTGTAAGTGTCATAAGATCGTGTTGCTATTGATTAAAGTGCAAGTATAATAAGTTTTATTCTAATAAATCAAATTAGATTATCTGTTAATAAATTTTATCAACAAAATAAAATTGAAAGTCTGGTTATAAGTTTTTAAAATGCACACAAAAAATGAAAGTGAAAATCTGGCATGCATAAATCAGTGTTCATGTACTTCAAATTCAAGAGGAACTTTACAAATTTTCAAGAGAAGAATATAATAAGAGTGTTTTATTTCACAACTTAAAACTGTTTCAATAGGTCTGACCTTTCCCCAATAAGAATAAGAACAGTTATTTGTGAACTATTCAAGCATTTAGCAATGTAGTAATGCCTATTCATTAAAGCCTCAACAGAGAATAGTCAAAGTATTTTATAAAGATAAGAAAATTAGAAACTCATGCTTAAAAACACCATTTTATGAAAATAATTTCAAAGCGTTTTGCAGTATTCATATGTCCAATTCATAATGTGAATATAACTTATGATGTGTATCAGAAATTAAGTAGGTTTATGTATTGCAATTCAGTATTTTTTTATTCATATATATATATATATTGTGTGTGTGTGTGTGTGTGTGTGTTATTTTACAATACCATTCAGTTCTATATATCAGCCATGCATTCCCCTATTCTCCCCCATCCCACACCATCCCCTTACCCCCAGCCTACCTCCCATTCCCACCTCCTCCAGGACAAGTCCTCCCCCGAGGACTACCTGGTAGACTCAGTCTTTTAATGACTTCCAAAAGAGTTGCACCAATAGCACTAGTGGCAGCAAAAGTTTATAAGAGATAAAAGGTGTAAGGTGTGTTAGATTTATATCCCTATAAACAAGATGAGTTGTATGAGAATCTGGTGGAAATTGATGAATACTACCAAAAGGGGAACATCACTTTTCTTTAACATTATGAACTCTGAAATGTTACGGATATTTAAGTAAGTGCCCCCACAGCATGTATATATTAGCATCACTGAATACGCTCATTGTTTATTAATATCTAAATAGGAGAAATAGTAAGCACATTATGTTGTGAGGGAAAAGTGGGAGAAGGTGAGGAGTGGAACAGGAGGAAAAAGAGCTTAGTTGGATTTACACAAGTTATATATACATATAAATAATAACCAAAATATTTAATAAAATGTTGTGTGGTATAAATAAATTATTCACCACAAAGTTTGTATTTCTTTATACCTGAGAAGAAGCAAAGTAATGTAGGTAATAGTCCTGTCAACACGCCCAGAGAAAGAGCTTAGAAAAAAATGAATGCCTTCAGCTTGGACTAAGGATCACTTTCATTTCTGATCAGATGTGGATCAGTGCATGAAGTGTCCAGAAAGTCATTATGCAAACATAGAGAAGAAAGACTGCCTCCAGAAAGCTGTGAGTTTTCTTGATCATAAGGACCCCTTGGGGATGACTCTCACAACCATAGCTCTGTGCTTCTCTATACTCACAGCTGTGGTTCTTGGACTCTTTGTGAAGCACAGAGACACTCCAATTGTCAAGGCTAATAATAGGACCCTTAGTTATACACTGCTTATCACACTCACTGTCTGTTTCCTCTGTGCCTTGCTCTTCATTGGCCATCCCAACACCACAACCTGTATCCTACAGCAGATCATATTTGGAGGTGCTTTCACTGTGGCTCTTGCCACTGTGTTGGCTAAAGCTATGACTGTGGTTATTGCCTTCAAGGTCACTTTTCCAAGGAGAGTGGTGAGGTGGTTAATAGTATCAAAGGCTCCGAACTTCATCATTCCCATATGTACTCTGATCCACCTTGTCCTCTGTGGAATCTGGCTAGGGACTTCTCCTCCATTCCTTGAGCAAGATTATCATGCTGAACATGAAAATATCATCATCATATGCAACAAGGGCTCAACTTTTGCCTTCCATGGAGTCCTGGGATACCTCTGCTCCTTGGCACTTGGGAGCTTTACTATGGCATTCATGTCCCGGAATCTGCCTGACACATTCAATGAAGCCAAGTTCCTCTCATTCAGCATGCTGGTGTTCTTCTGTGTCTGGGTCACATTCCTCCCTGTCTACCACAGCACCAAGGGGAAGGTCATGGTGGCTATGGAAGTCTTCTCCATCTTGGCTTCTAGTGCAGCCTTGTTTGGCTTCATTTTTGTCCCTAAGTGCTATATTATCTTAATAAGGCCAGAGAAGAATTCACTTCATCATATCAGGAACAGGCCACATTCTAGAAGGAATACCTTTCTCAAAACCTAGTTCAAAAGTAAACATACTTCTTATTTTAAGAGATGAATTGCAAAGATGAAGACCAGTTGATATCTATTGCAAATGTGTTATGCAATAATAGTATGGGTTTGATTCTTTGGGCTGTTCTTTGTTCATCCAATTGTATTAGAGCCTCTTTATACTGGAGCCATTGAAATTTTCTATGCTTAAAATCCAGGTTATATTTTGATATGAGCAGAACTTCATTATGTATCTGGCCTTTTCTGAGACCTTCTGTGAAGACCATGATATTTTGAATTAATGGAGATCTTCCTATCTCTCTCCCTACTTTTCTGGGATTAAGGATGGCCAGCCCCACACCTGACTCATAATGAAAATTTATACTCTTCCTTAAAATAGACATTTAATATTCATGTTACTGATTTAAATTTCTCAAGAGCTCCATGTATATTCTCTTTTCCTCTTGTATGAATCACATATCTTGAATTTGGAAAGTGGACCCTTGTAAAATTTCAGCAGGTCATTCAATCACTGTGTTAAAATATGTAGATTTTTACTTTTATTTTACTTTCAACTTTTAATATACCATATTTGTACAAGAACATCAATCTTTTTCTTAAGACCACAAGGCCCTTCATTAAATTATTATTCTTTCATTTTGGGTTTGTGTGATTATGCTTAAGAATACAGGGTTTTCAAAATTTAAACATAATCTTGTATGAACACAATATTATATCAATCATTGCATAATATAATGCATCTAAGTTAAAATGTAGACTCACTAAGAATTTTATTTTATTACTCAATGTCAAATGTCAGTCCATCAGAGCAAGTAACTTAGGACTAACTATGTGAACCCCTTCTTTACACTGTGAAAGCATATTTTAAGTCTTACTGACTGCCACCACTTCTCTTTAAACATAGACATTCACACATCTTTCATCTGAATGCTTCTCCCAATTTATTTCTTTTCCTTGAATTGGTATGTGTTCTTCATTTAAAAACATGAGTTGGTTATAATGTACAATCTTTTTTACATGTTATTCCATATATGAGTGAACGTGTGCATATATATATATATATATGAATCATATAAATTTCATATTGTAATTAAATTCTATGTATAGATTATATATGTATACAATATAAATTATATATTATGTATTGGTATTATGTATATATCTATATTCCTACAAACCTTCATCCGTGAGGGTGATTTAATCATCCTTATGCCCAGGGTAGATAATTCACTATCTGAACTGGGAAACCAGGAATACCAAGAAGAATGTAGTCCATGGGCCAGGTAACCCGAGTGTCAAAGGTGCCCTTTGGGGTCAGACATCCCAAATGGAAGCCATCCACTTCACAGAACAATAAGAGGTGATTCTTGATGATAGAATAACTTTATTATGGAGGGTAAAGTGTGTCAAAATTTAATAAAGCACAGCTTAAAGGAGTGTCGGGCTTCTTAGTCCTGTTGTCAATCTTGTCTGTCCATCCAGTGGAACCAAGCCCAGATCATGGAAGATTTAACAAAAATAAAATAGAAAAGACACACAAAACACAGAAAAAGATACCAGGGACCAAGAAATATGCTAAAAAAAAGAAGCAGAAAGAAAGAGAGAGAGAGAGAGAGAGAGAGAGAGAGAAGAGAGAGAGGAAGGAAGGAAGGAAGGAAGAGAAAGAAAGGAGGAAGGGAGGGAGGGAGAAAGGAAGGAAGGTAGGAAGGAAGGAAAGAAAGGTCAAGGCAAACTTCCTTGACAGAGTTCCTTATCATATCAGGATGAACTATGTGTGGATCAACCTTCATTCTGAAAACAGAACCCATCTCAAGATGGCTTGACAGAACACCTTATCTTTTTATAGTAGAGTTTGTATAAGTAAAAATTGCATTTTATAGTAAACAAAAACAACTTATTCTGACCTTGTAACAAAATGTCTTCTTACCCTAAGAAAGAATCAGGCTGGTCCATTAGAAATTCAGGCTGAAAGAATGTAAAGTCCAGGCAGAGCATGTGGATGTGTTACAGAGAGAAATATTAGTACCATCCCCTGCTGAACAGGCTCTGGAATTTTCTAAGTATTTAGACCAAGTTTGTTGGTGTGACACCAGATCCTAGAAGGCTATGACCCTCTTCAGTTGTCACAGCGAGTTTCAAAGACTTAAGACAGAGACCTGAAACTTTTATTAAATGTTTGAATCAGGTACAAAGTTCCATGGAAAGGAAACTACAGCATGCTAAAGAGGCTGGCTTACTGGTACTCCAACTTAATTTTGATGGTGCCACAGCAGAGATGAAGAATGTGTTAGGTAAGATAAAAAATGGATGATAGGATTCTGGCATGTCACAAATTAGGGAATCAGACATTTACTGTCTAAGTGATTGCAGAGTTCTTGTAGCAGCCTTAAAGTATAGTGCCCCCTGTTGGTCATGTCAATAAAT
Source organism: Peromyscus leucopus (assembly GCF_004664715.2). Classification (NCBI taxonomy): domain Eukaryota; kingdom Metazoa; phylum Chordata; class Mammalia; order Rodentia; family Cricetidae; genus Peromyscus; species Peromyscus leucopus. The sequence goes on along the minus strand of NW_023504598.1, from coordinate 25,239 downwards.
GGGGCATTATAAGTGATACTACTCAATGCAGAACAAGTGGACATCCACAAAGACACCTACTAAGTGTCCCAGATGTTATCAGAGCAATCATTGGTCAAAAGAATATAAATCTAAATGTGAGGCAGATGGCTGTTCCTTGGCTTTCATTTCCTCACATGGAAGCTATGTTTTCCTCAATATAATGATCACAAATGACATATCTATGAATAGGTTACAAATTAAATTTCACTGGACTATATCAACTGAATCAGTAAAGCCCCAAATTATTATCTATTGTGAAAGAAACATGAATGGTCCCATCATGGACCATATAAACCTTCATTCATAGGATATGATTGGATCTTGCTTCTGCTCAGGGTATAATATACAAAATCTGGTTCAGGTGACCTGTATTACCAAGGTTTGTTTTGGAAATGGTCCAGACCACCAGAGTTATAAAGGAGGACATTCAAGCATGAATGAAGGTCATTCCAGTTAATAAAATATTAGCGGTGATCCTTAGTGAAATGATAATCATAATCCTGCTTAATTAAAGGCAGGTAAAGATGGTCAAAATTAGTGTTTGAAACTGGATTATCTCAGCTAGCCATCTCAAAATTTCTCTAAGCAGTTTGTAGTCCAAAACTGATCTGTAGATGATGTTTGCCAACTTAGTGATATTATTACTACCCACGTGGAATTGTTGTTGTTGTGGGGCTCCATCTTCTTCTTGGAGACTTCAAATTAGATGTTAGGCCTGGCCATGATTTCCTGCAGAAACCTGATAAAGACTCAAACACAAAGACATGTATAGGCAGCTAATTGAAGCCTTTTTTCTAGAATTAGTTAGTAGTCTATATGTCAATTAATACTAACAAAGTTTATTTATATATATATGTGTGTGTGTGTGTGTGTATGTATGTATGTATATATATATAGTAAATTTTGACTTAAAAATTCATACTTTAAGAAAAGTTTAAAGAATCAGAATAGAACAAAAGAATTGAGATTAGGCGTAATAGAATAGTCCCTTATTTCTTCTGGCATGATAGAGGGAGTTTGTATTTTACTTTTAACAAAATGCTTGGGTTTAATTAAGGAGAGAGCCATTCTCTAACTCCAAAAGCAGCTTTAAATTTTAATTTAAATGGGACTGCAAGAACACCAATAGTGTTAAATGTCTTTAGAAAAGAGCAGAAACAAATATTTAGGAAGATTTATAAAATTTTATAGATGATATACCAATAGGCCATTCTACTCTTTTTCTTGGAACAGATCAAAAGTGATAAATTTCTTTAGAGAAGAGCAGAAGCAAACATTTAGGAAGACTTATGAAATTTTATAGATGATATACCATTAGACCATTTTCTCTGTTTCCTGGAATAGATGATTTGTCCTTTTTCTTCAGTTGTCTCATTTGTCCAATGTTCTTCAGATTCCTTAGCCTTCATTCTCCTAAAAGACAAAAACAAAAACCTTTCCCCAAGACTAACTTTGGGGAGGTTCCTTTTTGGCAAGTTATATCTGATTAAATGAAAAGGCATGTGTTACTGGTATAAGTTAGTTGAAATTGGATGGTCATGCTGGTTGATGAATTACCACCGCTTCTAATTAAGAGGTCTCTTTTATTCAAATAGAACCTATATCAATTTTGATAGTATCCACAGCTTATCTTCTCCTGTAGAATCAAAAGCAAAACCTTGTCCCCAATGTAACACATATCCTGGTTTCCATTCTGAGATCAGCACATCTCTAAGTGTGTAGGCTGATTTAATTCTGCAGTTTTTTCTATTAACCAATGTCTCTCTGCAGCTGTTGTTCCTTTCTCATTGGCATTGAGAAAATTCAAAGTTAACAGAGCATTATGCAGTCTATTTCTGAGGGGTTTTGTTACACCTTTCTGTTTATTTTTTATATCTTTTAGAGCGCTGTTTGATGTTTCTATAACTGCTTCACCTGTAGGATTATGTGGTATACCTGTAATATGCTTTATATTGTAATTAGCAAAAAACTGTTTCATTTTAAAAGAGACATATGCTGGAGCATTGTCAGTTTTAATTTGTTCAGGTATACCCATGATGGCGATAATTTCTAGCAAATGAGTGATTACAGAATCAGCTTTTTCAGAACTCAAAGCATTTCCCCATTGAAATCCTGAGTAAGTATCAAAGGTATAGTGTACATATTTCAATTTTCCAAATTCTGCAAAGTGAAACACGTCCATCTACCAAATTTCATTCCTCTGAGTACCCTTTGGGTTACATCCTGCTGGTAATGGTGTCTTATTATAAAAGGAACAAGTAGGACATTTTCTTACAATTTCCTTGGCTTGTCGCCAGGTTATGGAAAAATCCTTTTTTAAACTTTTACTATTGACCTGATATTTTTTATGAAATTCTGAGGCCTCTAGGACATTTCCTATCAATAATTAATTTATCAATCTCATCATTACCTTGTGCTAGAGGGCCTGGCAGACACATATGGGATCAGATGTGAGTTATAAATAAAGGATAACTCTTTTTCCTGATTATATCTTGTAACTGAATAAATAGTGAAGTTAATTCTGAAGCATCAGGGATAAATTCTGCAGTCTCAATATGTAATACCACTCTTTCAGCATACTGAGAGTCAGTATATTGAAAGGTTATGAAGAATCCATTAATACCAACAGAATAACATACAATTCTGATTTTTGAACTGAATTATAAGGACTTTGAACCATTTCACTTAAATTTTCTGATTTGTAACCTGCCTTTCCTTGTTTGTTGGCATCTGTATAAAATGTATGAACTCCAGATATGGGTGTTTCCCATACAATTCAAGGCAAAATCCAATCAGTTTTCTTTATAAGATCAAGTCTATCACTTTTGGAATATTTGCTGTTAATTTCTCCCAAAAAATTATTGCAAGCTCTTTGACACGGTTCTTCCTCCCATAATTTTTCAATGTCCTCCTTAGTTAAAGGCATGACAATTTCTGCTGGGTGTATTCCTGCTAATTGACAAAGTCTCAATTTTCATTTCAAAATCAAGTCAGAGGTTTTTTCCACATAGGTTTTTATTTTTTTTATTCGGTTTATTTGGTAAAAATATCCATTTCAATATAATATCTTCCCTCTGCATTAAAATTCCTATAGGAGAATGCCTAGAGTGTAAAATAACCAAAATGCAATCCAGCTATGGATCAATACAGTCCACCTGTCCTTCATGTACTTTCTTTTCTACTAAGGCCAATCTTTCTCTGCTTCAGGTGATAATACTCTTGGATTTTTAAGTCCTTGTCACTTTTAAGGTTTTGAATAAATTATTCAGTTCATCATTTTTTACCCTAACAATAGTTCATAGATGAGAAATGTCTCCAGATAATCTTTGAAAGTCATTAAGAGTCCATAATCAATCTTTCCTAATTTACAGCTTTTGGTCTAATTTTTTGTAGCTCTATTTTATATCCTGAATAATTAATAGAATCTCATCTTTGTATCTTTTCAGGAGCAATTTGTAATCCCCAGCAAGGCGAAAATTTCTTTACTTCTTCAAACATTCTTTCTGAAGTATCTGAATTTGAGTCAGCTAATAAAATATCATCCATATAATGATAAATTATAGATTTAGGAAATTTTTTATGTATCACTTCCAATGACTGTTGTACAAAATATTGGCACAGGGTTGGGCTATTCAACATACACTGTGGGAGGACCCTCCATTGATATCTTTTAACCAGTTGAGAATTATTATAAGTAGGCATCATAAAGGCAAATCTTTCTCTGTCTTTTTTTAAAGGTATTGAGAAAAAACAGTCTTTTAAATCCATGACTATAAGAGGCCATCCTTTAGGTAACAAGAGTAGGCAAAGGAATTCCAGATTGTAGAGAGCCCATTGGCTGAACTACTTTGTTAATTGCTCTAAGGTCTGTTACCATTCTCCATTTACCAGATTTCTTTTTAATAACAGACACAGAAGAATTCCAAGGGCTGCTTGATTCTTCAATATGCTGAGCATTTAACTGCTCTTCTACCAGTTCTTCTAAAGCCTGGAGTTTCTCTATTGTTAAAGGCTTTAACATTGCTGAACCCATACTGGCTTGTCTGTTAACCATTTTAAAGGTAGAGCTTTTGGTGTCTTTGGAAGATCATCAGTTGTTGTGCTCTGTTCTTGTACAATCTGGATGGCTGGCGAGCACTTATTAGACTAATATCTTCTAATATTTCTCTCAGAAACATGTGCTAGTTTATGATTTGTTTCTGAGTTTGGAGGGATGTTAATCTGAATATTACATTCTTGTAACAGGTCTTGACCCTATACGTTCATAGCTATGTCAGCCACATGTGGTACAGTGGTCCCTTTCCTTGTGTCCCACTTGTCCAGAAAGGACAACATTATATTTGTACTGTCAGCCATCAAGGCAAGGGCAGTTCTTTGCCCAGTAGGCCATTTTGTGCCAAAAAGACAAACTTCCAAATGGAAATGTCTTAGAAGCCCAACATTCTCTTGGGATCAATTGGTGCAGCCAGGAGTAATTGTGTCTCACCTCAACAGAAATTTAAGTTATTTAAATGCCATATTCTCTAGGTCTATGAAGTGTTTGAAGATTACCTATCTATCTGAAATATATCTATGTATACCTAGAAGACTTAACTAACATGGCTACAGATATGATTATCATAGATGACTAATTATTAATCTATTTTTAATTATCCATTACAGTTTTAAATGAGTTACATAAACATAATACCTCAAACAAGAATATATATATATATATATATATATATACAGTATAACAAAATTAACTTCAAGTTTGTATCAATAAACTAAAATTTATACCAATGTAAAACATTTTAAACATAAACTAAAATCTATACCAATGTAAAACATTTTAAACAAGTTGTTCTTTAAAAGTAGGTTCATTAATCTACCCTTTTATCTTATCATCTCTATATCCTCCTATATATCTATATAATATCCCCTTTTCTTTTTTTAGAAAGAGATCACATTTATAATCAACCTGTTATAAATAAAAATATTGGTTTTCTCTGTCCCACACCAGAGGGCTCTTCTGATTTGGGACACAAGAATCTCTTAACCATTTTTTTAAAGCAATATGTCTGGGTTTAGAGGGGGAGTGAGCCAATTCCACCTCTAAAGCCAGCTTTGTATTTTTGGGTATATTTGGGAATTTGGGCATAGCATCTCTTACTACTTCCTGCTGGAGGGGGGCGCTGTATCTTATGGGGTCACAAAGAATATTTTAGGACTATGGGGTAGTCCTTGAGGCTGTATTGTGGGAGCCAGTTGCCTTGAAACCGTTCTGGATGTTGGATCATCTGGGCCATGGTGTCATCGGAGATCTTTCAGGGGGTCTTGGCTGGTCAAACCTGATATATCTTAATCTGGAACAAATCCATAGCCTCTGGCTTTCTGTGGAAACAAAAGCAGAACCTCTTTTCCAAAGTAACATATCCTTATATCCAAATTTTGAAGTCAAGGTACCTTTAAAATTTACATTTTTGCATAACTCAACAGCTTTTACAATCAAATGTTTTTCTTCAGTTACGAATATCAAAGAGAACATAATCCAGATTTTTTTTGTGTGGTAGTCATCTTTACGTGGCTTATTTTTTATATTACCTTGAGCCTATTGCTTTAAACTGTACCATTCTAAAACTGAAACGGCTGTGTGGCTGCTGGCTCCGCCCACTTTAGCTTCCCAACATGGCAGTGGTACGTTTTCCACCAGCTCTGGGAGTCATCAAGTCTCAGAAATAGTGGGTCTAAGCTTTTATCAAAGCAGCGTGTAGCTCAGAAACCTTTTTTTTTTTAATTTTTTTAAAAAATAATAGTAAAGCCTAAATCTACCACACAGCTTAATGTGCCACTGGCAGAAGCCTCATTTCCACCATACTGCTGGTAAAATGCACACGCCAGGAACCTGCCAGTGTTTAAACCTGGTAACATCAGACACACTACTCTCCTAACAATAGGAGAAGGCAAATAAAATTAAAAAACACAGTGTCCACAAAATAAAGACTAGTCCAGATATAAATACCTAGAATTATAATCATGCTAAACCTAGATGCCTAGACATCGATGTAAAAATACAATCAATAATAATCAGAACACTATGTCTCCACTAGAGCCCCACAACACTACTGCAGTATCCATTGATTTGGGCAACACAACTGGATCACATGACAAAGATGTGAAAATGTCATTTAGGCATATAATAGAGGTTTTTAAAGATGAAAAGAATAAATCCCTTAAAGACATCTATGAAAACATATATAAACAATGGAAGGAATGCATAGAACTGTTCAAGAGAGGAACATGGAAATAGAATCAATAACTAAATCTGTAACTGAGGATAATCAGGAAATTAAAAATATAGGAACTCAAACAGCAACCTCAAATACAAACCTCACCAACAAAATATAAACCATGGAAAAGAGAATCTTAGATACTGAATACAATATAAGAAACAGATACCTTAGTAATGAAAACATAAAATCTTAAAAACTCCTGGCACAAAGCTTTCAGGAAATCTGGAATATTATGGAAAGACCAAATTTGAGAATAATTGGACTAGAAGAAGAAACTCAGATCAAAGGCATAGAAAATATTTAAACAACATCATACCAAGAAATTTCCCCACATAAAGAAGGAAGTACCTAAAAACGCACAGGAAGCAAGCAGAACAACAAGTAGACTGGACCAGAAAGACAATTTCCCTGGGAACATAATAAAAATACTGAAAATATAAAACAAAGTATTTTATAAAAAGATGAAATGGAAAATGATCAATTAACAAATTAACACATAAAGGCAGAGCCTAACACCTGAGTTCTCTGTGAAGTCTTTTTCTTTCTTTCTTTCTTTTTTTTGTTTTTTGAGATAGGATTTATTTGTGTAGTTTTGGCTCCTTTCCTAGAACTCACTCTGTACCCCAGGCTGTCCTCGAACTCACAGAGATTCACCTGCCTCTATGGTGGTATTTTATTTGTACTGAAATGTGATTTTCATTGTATGTTAATAAATAAAGCTGCCTGGGGGTCACAGCTATTAGAGCCATAGCAAGAGTGTGGTGGTGATGGTGGCAGCGGCGCACATCTTAATCCCAGCACTTGGTAGAAGAGCTAGGTAGATCTCTGTGTTTTCAGGGATACAGCCAGCATTGGAGGCATACACCTTTAAGTCCTGGAGGGCTGTACTTACAGGCAGTGACGAGTCAGTCATGTGTTTGGGTTTACAACCAATGAGAAGGCATAACAGAAAGACTATAAAAAGACAGACACACAGGAAGTAGCTCTCTTTTGGGGAGATAGGAGCACTGCAGGAGGTAAGATTTTAGCTCCGAACGCTGACCTCTCGGCTTTCTCTTTTACATTGGTTCTGTGTTTCTTATTTTAATAAGATGGTTGGTTACATCAACATGCCTCTGCCTCCTGGGTGCTGGGGTTAAATGTGTGCTCCACCACTGCCTGGCATTTTGGGTGGGGGCGTTGTGAAGTCTTTAAAAGTCAGAACGTCATGGGCAAATATTATACAGAGTCTAAGATACCTTTGATGCCAACACAGACTATGATACTCAGTAAAATTTACAGTCATCATTGATGGACAAAATAAGATATTTGATAATAAATCTAAATTTTAGCAATAACTGTCTATAAATATTGCCCTACATAAGGCACTAGAGAAATCATATAACCTGAAGAGGTTAATCACACCCTAGGAAACACATGGAATAAATCATTCCAGACAAGCAAATCAGAAAAGTAAAGACACACACACACACACACACACACATACATACACACACACACACACACACACACACACATATACACACAGAACACAGGCACTACTACTACCACCACCACCAAAACAACAACAAAATAACAGGAATCAGCAAACATTTGTCATTACTATCTCTCAGTCTCAATGATTTCAATTCCACAATAAAATTACACACACTGATAGAATGGATGTGAAAACAGAATCCATTCATCTGCTTAAGAGACACACATTTACATCAAGAATAGATATCACCTCAGATAAAAAGAACAGAACTATATATTCCAAGCAAAGGACCTAACAAGCACACAGGTGTAGCCATCTTATCTGATAAAATACACTTCAAAAGAAAATTTATGAGAAGAAATAGGGAATGTCGCTACATACTCATCAAAGAAATACTCCACCTAGAGGACGTTGCAATTCTTAACATCTATGCACTAAAATTAAGAATAAACTAGTACATAAATAAAATATTACTATGTCTTAAGTGATATATTGACTCTCAAACAGTGATAGTGGAAGACTATAATGCCCAACTCTCATCAATGGACCAGGCATGCAGACAAAAATTAAGCAGAAAAATACTGAAGCTTGCTGACATTAAAAAAAAAAAACAATGGTTCAAAGAGTTATTTTTGGGACCTTTGACTCAAACATGCACAAAAAAATACTTCTTCAAAGCAGCTCATTTAAGTTTCTCCAAAATTGACCACATGCTCAGACACAAAGCAAGTATCAATAGTTACAAGAAAAATTGAAATCGCACCTTGCATCCTATGTGAGCACCATGGTTATATCTGGAATCAACAACAATAGAAACATGAGAATGTTTATAAACCTTAGAAAACATAGGACTAACTACTGAATGAAAAATGGGTTAAGGGTTAAGACAGATATTAAAGACTTTCTAAAATTGATTGAAAATTATTACAAAGCATACCATAATTAGGTATAGGAAACAGTAAAGACAGTACTGAGAGGAGAGTCCAAAGCACTTAATGTCTACATGGAAAAAGTGGAGATAACATACTACTAACATAATGGTACACATTAAATCTGTAGAAAAAAGTAGAAATCACACCCAAATTTCGACAGCAAGAAATAATTTAACTCAAGGCTTAAATCAATAAACTAGAAACTAAAACAAATATAAATCCTAGAATAAATGAAACAAGAGTTGGTTCCATAAAAAACAATTTGATAAGACTAAAATACTCTTGTCCAAATTAAACAAGTTTGTGAGAAAAAAATCCCAAATTAGCAAACTTAAAAAAGAAAAGGAGGACATAACAGCAGACACAAATGAAATGCAGAAAATGTAAGGACAAATTTTAAATAACTTGATTCCACTTGACATAGATATGTAAAAGACACGGATATTTTTCTCAATGCTTACCACTTACCAAAGTTAAATCAGGATCAGACAAACAAGGAAACAGACCCATAGCTAGTTTTGTAATAGAAGCAAACATTTGAGCTCTCACAACCAAAAAGAAAAAGAAAAACATCTCAGGATCAGATGGTTTCAGTGCAGCATTTTAAAAGAATTTTAAAAAGAATTAACATAAATACATCTCATTTTATTTCTCAAAATGTAAAGAAAGGAACTTTGTCCAATTCTTTGTCCTAACCAAATGAGCACAAAACAAATAAGAAGAATTACAGGCCAATTTCCCTCCTGAACACAGATGAATATTTTCTCACTATATTCCAATAGGATAGATCCAAGGTGACATCAAAATGGTCATTCACTATTATTAACTATGCTTCATCCTAGCAATGCAAAGATGCTTCAACAGATGAAAATCAGTAAATGTAATCCACCATATAAGCAAACTGAAAGAAAAAAATCCCACAGGATCATCTCACTGAATGCATAAAAGGCCTTTGACAACACTCAATGCCTCTTTATGATAGAATTACTGGAGAAATTAGAGATACAAGTGATATACCTCAGTATAATAAAGGCAATTTACAGCTAGCCCAGAACCAGCATGAACTTAAATAGAGAGAAAATCATAAAAACTCGAGGAAAATCAGGAACAAATAAAGGCAACTCACTCTATATTGAATTTGGATATTATATTTTCTCTTCATCTCACTATATTCTAGGTTGTCATGCTTGGTTGCTTTCTCTTAGAAGCCCATTCTTTTCTTATGAGAGAAAAAAGGGAGTGGATCCAGAGAGGAGGAATTGTTAGAAGGAACTGGGAGTGGAGGGAGGGGAAATTATATTCAGTATATATTGTTTGAGAAATCAATCTATTTTCTATAAAAGAAAAATAAAAGAAACATGGGATTTTGTGCCTACTTCCCAGTGCCAAGCTAGATTTTTTTTCTCAATTAAGCAATCACAGGTCTTGGGAATACTGTCACAATCACTGTAACTTCATATTATTCACTTGTCCTGTGGTGTTCGGAAACAATGTTTCCATCAGTCTGTCCATATACTCTGGCTTTTACAAACTTTCTACAGACTTTCCCCACAGATCCCTATGTTTAGGAGAGATGAATTTATCTAACCAATCACAGATTGATTCTGCTCCAGGACATCCTATATAAACCACCCTGCCTGATCAGTTGTGAGCTGTTCTCTCTAACCTGGTAGAGGGAGCTATTGCCCTGTACTTCCTTCACAAATAAATCTCGTTCTCAAAAGAGTTTTGGGTGTGAAGACCTTCATTCACTGGTGCACAGAAGAACTTTCCTGTGATGTCCCATAGTGGATTGAGCAAGGGGGAGCTGAACAGAAGAACCTTGCTGAGACATCCCATAGTGGATTGATCAAGGGGCGGCTGAACAGAAGATCTGTACTGAGACATCCCTCAGTGGACAGAGCAAGAGAGAGCTGAAAAGTAATGCTTTTCTCCTGAGCTGGAGGAGATTGCAACATTTTTCAATTTCTTAGGCCTGAGAAGCAAAGGTCTGCTAGGAAGCCCCTTAAGTGGGGGCTGAGCAAACCTGAGCTGTATTGGCTCTTCAGAAGAGGAGCAGGGTTGCTATATCCTGTGGAGAGACCATCCCCCATCGCACCAGGTATAGCCTGACTTTCCCGAACAGTCCAGATATCTTGACTTTCCTGAACAGTCAGAATACCCTTCCTTGCTGAAGCAGTTCCAGGCCTGACTTTCCTGAAAAGTCAGAAAAACTTTGTTCCAGAGCTAAACTGTCTCCTAGCAGTTCCATCCACCACAGCTATGCTAAACAGCTCCAGGTGTCTGGGACACCTTCAGGGAAGAGCTGCTTTTCTGAGCAGTTTGAGATGTCTGGGATACCTTGCAGTTTAGCAATCAGAGCTGTTCTAAGCAGATCAAGGTGTTGCATGATTCCCAGGTAGTCAGGACACCTTTCCCAAAGTTGCAAAACTCATGTTTTGGTGCCAACATCCAGAACCAAACCCAGAGTTGTTGCAACCAGTTTACTTACAATAGGGAACAGCCAAGCATAGGGACATGTGCCTTTAATTCCAGTACCAACCATAGAGATGTGGAGGTTTGTAGAGACAGGCAGTGACAAGGAAGTGAGGTAGCTGGACTAAGAGCCAATGAGAGGACAGAATAGCAAGGCAATAGAGAAATGGGTAAACAAGAAGTAGCTTATTTTTGGAAGTTTTGGAGATGGTGAGGTAAAGTAGCTGGTGGCTATCACTATTTCCCTGATCTCTGAGGCTTTCACCCCCATATTTGGCTCTGTGTTTTACATTTTACAAGACTGTTTAGAAATTTGTCTACAATTGGTGCCCAGATAGCAAGAATTCATTAAATAACCATTGATGGCCTTTCAGGCCAGGGGTTACAGGCCCCTGGCTTTGATGGAGCTTACAAGTCCCCAAGCTCGGCCTGTGCTACAAACAATCCAGGCTACATATAGCCAGTGCTGCACTTGACTGTAGGTGCAAGCAGCCTTAGCTACAAGCAGCCAAACTGCTTACTGGGATACAGAGCCCCTGTCTCAGTCCCTGCATAGCTCAGGCCAGAACATGTGACTGGACTTTCTTTTTTTTTTTTTTTTTTTTTTTTTTTTTTTTTTTTTTTTTTTTTTGGTTTTTCGAGACAGGGTTTCTGTGCGTAGCTTTGTGCCTTTCCTGGAGCTCACTTGGTAGCCCAGGCTGGCCTCGAACTCACAGAGATCCGCCTGGCTCTGCCTCCCGAGTGCTGGGATTAAAGGCGTGCGCCACCACCGCCCGGCGTGACTGGACTTTCTTAAGCTTGTTTTTTCTCTTGGTGGCTAGTAGGCTCTCTCTCTCTCTCTCTCTCTCTCTCTCTCTCTCTCTCTCTCTCTCTGTCTCTCTCACTCTCTCTCTCTCTCTCTCTGTCTCTCTCCTCTCTCTCTCTCTCTCTCTCTCTCTCTCTCTCTTTCTCTCTCTCTCTCTCCCTCTTCACATTTTAGACTGCGACCACACTAGATAGTTGCTTTGAAATTCCCTTGGACTTCTACTTTTCTATGCAGACTTGGTAAGTCCATTAAGATAACTTATAAGGAGAAACTAGTTAAAGAAGAATTTTATCCACATTTAAAAATGGGAAATATTTTTACAATGGAAAGGAATTGGTCTTTGTTTGATAACACATTAAGCAGTCTGAAAATGGAAAAACTGAATGGGAGGATAATTAATGTTGATTGAATGTATGTAACATCAATTATGAATATTATTTGTTTAATTGTCCTATTTTACTCTTAAAAATGTTGGTCAATTTAAGTGCCAAGATAAATCTTTAGAAAAACCTATTAAAATGAATTATAGAGAAATTCAGACCCAGACAAATGAATTTAAAGGTGAAATTATTTCAGGATTGAATTATATGGATACAGAGAGACAGTCTGTTTTTAAGCAACCAAACTAAATTTATCTGATAGCCTTTTAGGAACTACTTGCTCATGGGCATGTACTTGCTGATTAGATTCCAGTGGAAATGTTAGATTTAAGGAAGCTATATTATCATGTGGCATGCATTCTCTATTTGTAAAGCAAATGGTAAACTCATGGTCAACTTGTAATAGAATTATTCCTCAGGACTGAAAAGGTTTGGTAACATCTGTCCTGGAGTCTGGACAACAATTATAGTGGCAAATGTGGCTTAAGTATGAGGCTAAGAAAATAGAACACCAGTGGAGAACTAGAGGTGTGGACATTTCCCAGCATCAGCTTCTTGGAGATGAATACTATGATATACAAAAACAATGTTTATGTGATAACCAAACCTTTATTCTATGCCACATGGCAGCCATGAATGCATGGGACAGAATTGAGAAAGTAGGAAAAAAGATTGAATCGTTCACAAAAGTTTTACAGGAATCCAGAGAAACCTTCATGGATTTCTTAGAAAGGCTGTCTTCAGCAGTAAATGGAATGATTCCAAATTCAGAAGCTAAACAGGTAACAATTGAATCTTTGGTTTTTGAGAATACAAATGCAGCTTGTAAAAGAATAATCTTCCCATTAAAGGCAAGGTCAGCACCCTTGGAGGATTGGATCTGGGACATAATTAATATTGAGTCTCATGACCATGGTGATATGTGGGTAGGAGAGTTATTTTCAAAAGCTTTGAGTTAAAATGTCAGATGTTGTGGTTGTGGTAAACAAGGTTATTTGAAAAGGGAGTATAAACAGGACATTCCTAGAAAGGATGCTTATTCAAGGAATGACAACACATTGACCCTCCCTTCTGGATTATGCAGAAGGTGTGGTAAAGGTAAACATTGGACCAACTAATGTAGATATAAATAACATGCCATTAACACAATTCAGGCAGGGGTAGCACACACCCTAAATCCGAACACTTGGCAGGCAGTGTCTCTGTGTGTTCAAAGACACACTAGGGAACAGCCAAGCATGGTGACACATGCCTTTAATCCATGTAGCAATGATAGAGACTTGGAGGTCTGTATAGACAGGCAGTGACAAGGAAGTGAAGTAGCTCTGCTAAGAGCCAATGAGAGGGCAGAACAGCAAGGTAATGAAGGCATGGGTAGACAGGAAGTAGCTCAATTTTGGAAGTTGCAGAGCTGAGGAGGTAAGGTAGCTGGTGGCTATTCCTACTTTCCTGAAATCTAAGGCCTTCACCCCTATATTTGGCTCTGTGTTGTTTATTTTAAAAGACTATTTAGAAATTTGTCTACATCTTGGTTTTTGGGTGTTTTCTTTTATTGAGCTTGTTTGTTTTTTGAGACTGGACATGAATTTGGAGGATAGGGAGAAGGAGAAATTCTGGAAGGACTTGTGAGAGGGAAAGAACATGAATGAAATACATTTGAATTTAAAATATTTTTACATTACAAAGATATGCCAATGTATTAAAATAACATGCAAAAATTTCACTATGCTCAATGTTACTCTTTCTTTAATCTCTCTGTCTCTATCTGTCTTTCTTTCTCTCTGTTTCCTTTTGTGTGTGTCTCTCTCTCCATTCAATTGCATTACATCTACCAAAAGACATTGGTGACAAGTACTTCTCTGACACTGAAATGATGTTTGAGTTCTCAGACTGTAAACATATTAAGTAAATTCACATCTGTAATGTTTATATCTGCAGGTCAAGCATTTCATTATATATATATATATGTTTAGCTTTGTGCCTTTCCTGGATCTCTCTGTATACCTGGCTATCCTCGAACTCATAGAGATCTGCCTGCCTCTGCTTCCCAAGTTCCAGGATTAAAAGTGTGCACCACCACCACCACCCGGCAAGCATTTCATTATTGCAGCAGAATTTTGCAAATACATCAGTGCATGTATCCAAAGCAAGAAAGGTATGCCCAGCAGAAAATAACTGTTAGGTATTTGCTTTATCTACTTCTGTCTTTATGAGAGTTTATGTGGTATGAAGGTTATAAAAACACATAGTACTATTTATTTCTTTGTTTTAGAGAAATTTTAGATCATCATATGAATGGACAGATAGTAGTAGGTCTGGTGAGTAGGCTAATAATTACTTACAATATCCACTACTTACACAGTTGAGGATGAGGGTACAGAAAGTGCACTGTATTAGTCTGCATTCTTTAAAGTAAGACAGCATAGAGAATGAATACATATATGTGTATATTTATGGGATTTATGAGATAGATTTCCATGTTGTGTTCTATGCTGGTCAGCAATGGAAATACATATCTCACACTTTAGAGACTGAAAATCCAGTAATTCAATTCAAGAGACTAGATGTCTCAGCAGTCCAAATATGGTTTGGTAGTCTGTGAAGATTGCTGGAGAGATGCTGATTGTCATTTTGTCTTGAAATTATAAAGATTCTGTAACTAATACCAGTGAACTAATTCCAGAGCAGCAATAGAGATTGACTTGGTAGATGAGTGAGGACATGTCTCTAAAAATTGTATTTTTTATCCTATACACTTTGTGTGGTCTGTTACCAGAAAATGATGCCCATGTCTATTGTAGGTCTTTCTGCTTCCAGTAATCTCATTAAGATAATATGTTACAGGACTTCCTAATAGATTGTTAGATTACTTGTGACACAATACAGTTGTAAACAAAGGTTAACCAATCAAAATCCATCCTACATCAATATGACACACAATCAAATCTTTCTGTCATGTTTTATTCCTTATAAAAACAATAACCAGGTCACATGTTTCAACTAATATGATACAACAATCTTAAATACAATGTCAAATTCATTATACATTTAAAAGTAGATGGTGATGTCCCTTGAGGAATACTTAGTCTTTTCCCCCCATAACTTTAGTAACCATGAATATATCAATCACTGTCTTCACCCATAAGAACTATTGAATTAAATCATAAATACTGATATATATGCTTGTTTATACACAAAAGTTGTTCTTAACCAAAAATCCTTATTTCCACAGCTGTTCATGTGATCTTAGCTGATATTGCTGAACTTACACTACTACCTCTCATTATTTATTTCTCCACACAATAGCCAAGTACATTTGAAAGTCTTCATAATTTCCCTGAATGTGTGATGTCTAACTTCATTCTGAAAATCATGGGCTCTGTATCATCCTACATGGGTTAATTCAAGTTTCAGTTTCCCACTGGCATTAATCACAGGACATAGTTATACAGACCATAGTCCTAAAAGTTCTGCTGTAATCCAGACATAATCTTCTACTCCTTCATTGTAGAAAACAACCAAGTTTCCCTCAGTAGTGTGGACTCATCACATCTCCTAGCACTGTTAATCCTTTAGTAATATGTTCACATCAGAGCATTGAAAGCTCAAGTTGACCAGGGTTAAATGTCAGTTTCTAATTTGAAGAAATATTTATTGTGTCTCCAGGTAGTAGTACTCCAGCTCCTGATAGCACATTTCTAGGAGAGCAAACCATAAAGTCACTGCAGCAGTAAGCATTTTTCCCTGGGTCATAAGAGGTGACATTGAGTGGAAACATTCCAATTTCCACACTAGAATTCCTTGAACCATAACTGATGGCTAAGAAAGACAGCATACAATATACTACATCCTGATTCAAAGCATATACCACCTTCTGGAAAGCACTGTCACAGCCCTTTATGCAAACACCACATAAATGGTATATTACCTTTGAAGAGCTATGTTATCATTATACCATGCTTGTTGATAAAGGATGGTAGAGGCCATATTAAACTACTGGTTTTCATGAATATGGGCATAATGTTATAATTCTCTTCCTGTGAAGAGAGTTCCTTTGTAAGAAATAATGCTCTATTAGTGTCCTAGTTCCTCCACTGAAAGATGTGCCTTGTTACTGGAGATGATTGGTTTAGTCTCCATATCCTGTATTGCTAAGAGACTTGGCTAGGGTCACCCTCATCTATTCCTGGGAGACTCCCGTGCTCTAGGTTTCTAGCTCATAGAAGAAATGCCCCCAGATTCAAATTATCTCTCCAACATGGGACTTTCCTTAACCCTGTGCATATATGTTACAGTGGTATAACTTAGTCTTCTTGTATGAATCCTAACAGTGATTTGAGGGGCTGTGTATGACTCTGTTACCTGGTTCCTCCTTCTGATTGCCTCTTCTATTATTGATAGAAGAGGAAGTGCCCAGTCTTACTGAAACTTTATATACCATGGCTGACTGATATCCATGGGAGGCCACCATGTATCTGGAGAGAAACAGGGAAAGAGAAGTGGATGTGTATGTTGGGTGAATAGGGACAGAGGAGGACTGGTGAAGAGGAGAGGGAGGGAAACCTGATTGGGATTTAAAAAGAAAAAACAAATAAACATAAACACACACACATAAACACACACAAAGAAACAATGCTGTCTGGAATGCAATGATGGTGTGTAAGATACTCAATAAGGCACTCGATGTTAGTTTTGACATGTGCATTATGCTCTGGATAAGCAAATTCATAACAAGAATAAGTAACTAGTCCATTAAGCTGAAATCATTTTGCTTTCTTCTTTTTAACTTTCTTCCTTTTATTAAAAACAGATTCTTTTCTCATACAATATATCCTGATAAATTGTCCTTCCCTCTACTCATACCAGTCCCACCCACTCTACCATCATATCGAGATCCACTTGATTTCTGTCTCTCATTTAAAAAGAATGACCTTCTAAGATGTAACAACAAAATATAAACTAAGATATAATATGCTAAAACAAAAACCGACATATTGTAGGATCTAAGTGACAAAGTCCAAATAGTGTTGTGCATAAATAGCAATCCCTTAGGAGGCATTCACACAGCATCTAGATATCCTGTTTGGTTATCTTAGTTCCTCCTTCTTTCTATGTTCCATATGTGAAGCACGAATGATGTAGGGATTTACTAATTTCACTGCCAACTGGACTATTTGAGTTGTTTCAGTTTGTCTTCTAATGCACATGACTGAAAAAGAAATAATAAGGTTTATCAATCCTCAGACAATTGTCTGTGGGTTTTTATTCACTCCACTCTTCCATCCTTTCTTTAGGGAACTTATTAATGTGCTGGAGCATCCACTCATTTATACAACATACTACAAAAGACTTTCACTGTGTTAACTTATCCTGTGAACTAGGAAATAGAATGCTGCTCATAACAGCTTCATTTGGTTTATTATGTGAAGGGTACATTTAGAGGCTATTAAATTACTATTCTTTATAGAGAAAAGAGAAGGATTTCCTATCATCCTCATGTTCTCAGAACAGGGTAAGTAGCTGGTAAACCCACTGCACTAGGCACAGGTATTTATCAGAATAACACATCTACCCAATTATTTCCTGAGGACTAACTAGGAAAGCAAATGTGCAGTAGCTCAAAGCTAATTACTCAAAGGAAACTTCATGTCTCAGTTACTTGGTCCATTTGGAACTAAATAATTTAGTAAGATCATTAATTTTCTCAAAGTGAGAAACAGATTTTACTGGATGTGGACATTATATTAATATTCATATATAGATGTATCCTAGAAGCAAAGACTCTCTGAGACACAGACACTAAGCAAGGTAGAATCCACTGACTTGCTTTGGTTTGGAAAATCATGATGTCTCAATCATTTTGATGGGTTTCTTCCATCATGGAATTTTGGCCCTTTCTCTACCCACTGTACTTGGAATGTCATCCTCTGATGTAGTCTATTTACACCAATCTCAGTTGTTTTCATATGAAAAGTTTCTTGCTTCATTCTTGTGAACAAATTATCCAAAGAGGAATTCATCCCTGAGCTCTTACTGCCTGTTGTTTTAGCTGAAATCATGGTGCCTATGGGTGCAGAAGAAAATCTATAAACTTATTTTCCAGCTTGTTTTTCACCTGAATACAGGGCCTCAGATGCATAGCCCAAGGGAAGAAAGAGTTCCAGAATTCTCAGTGGCAGTGGAGGAGGTATAAGAAAGTGCTCAGAGTGTGACAGCTCTCTGGGTTACTGTGACAGCCTCACCCATCAACAAATTAGAAGCGTACATGGTCACAAACACTTGAGCTAAGTATAAACCTGCTGGACATTGTGAGATCTCGATCCATCAGACTTATGTCTAAGCAGACATGTGTGTTGTTGGGATGTTTTCTTTTGGTTATTATTATCAGGATCTTGTTTAATCACAGTCATGCATATGCCTATAACTCCTCTGAGTGTTATTTCAGAATCAAAGAAGAATTTCACCATGAAGGAGATGTAACCATTGGTGTATTTTTCCCAGTTCATACTATGTATACAGGCAACAAAGTTCCACATCCTTATCTGCCAAACGTTTATACTGACTTTCACATACAGTAAGTGTTGTTGTTCCTTTATGCTGTTTCAGATTTCATGTTACAAATGACCCAGGTGATATGTGTATTCAAGCTCTTATGCTTCTTATTTTTATCATGAAATACCCTCTTCCCATCCAAAATTCCTTATTTAATCATATGTTATTCTTCATTTACATTCTATTCTCAAAGATTATACAATAAGTTGTTTGTTTGTTTATTAATTTTTGTTTCCAAATATGACAATTGAAATATTGGATCTTCCTTGGCCATGCCTTTGCAGCCACATGTTTCTCATATTAGGTCTTCAAAGGGAGGATGGTTTTATCAAAGTTTACCTGGCTCTTGAGGACAGTCTAGAAGTCTATATGTACTCATTTAAAAAGTGGTGATATCACTAAAAGTTGTTACTATGGAGGGATGAGATAGTAGAGTAACAAGTCTGCATCTGCTAGATACCACTGATTTAGCAGTAAGGGTGTCAGATTTAGAAGTTGGCAATAGTTTCTTGTTGTCAAAACAGCTATGCTTGTCTTCAAAGTTTTTTAGTTAAATTAATTTTTTACTAATATTTTAATACCAGAAGCATTTTTCTCTTTTACATATCTTTCCATGCATTTCTAACAAGTTTTTAACCTCATTTTCATGGTTGTGGTCATAAGACACAATGACAAGATTGTGGCCACTTAGGGTTGTTTCTTACTAAGTCAGAAATAAAATTAAGTTTGTGATAGGGAAATATTTTTGTTACTACAAAAGAGTAATATGTGTGTCTTTCTCCCTTTCCATTCCTCCCTCAAAATCTTCCATTGTACAATACCTTTCCTAATTTTTTATACAAGATGGGGAACAAAAGTGTATGTATCTCAAAGATAAAATTATTTTATAAGTGAGAGTGCATATATGTTTTCAAAGAGGGAATATGTCTGCTCTGTAAGGTTCTTTGTCTCTTTTCATGCATAGAATTTTGACATGCCTAGAAATGATTATCTTAATTATCAAGATTACAAAACATATTAGCTGTGGGCAGGAATTTTGCTTCACTACATTGGTTTTTGTGTGGTCTAAATTTTTAAACAGATTTTACTTTAGGGTTATTATAACTATTCAGATGATATGATATTCAAACATACAATTATATATCAATTTCCAGATTATGTAAGTTTTCTTTTGAGGCAACATGACTTAGTCTATTGGACTGCACATGATACAGACTTTACAAGCCATTTTTACCAAAATATTTGTGTGTGTCCATGCACACTCATGCCTCAGGTCTCAGATGCAGGTGTCAGATCACCATGCCAAGAACTTCTCTAATTGCTCCTCATCAATTAGTAAAGAGAAACCTGGTTTCTCCCAAATCTATACATACTTTCATATATTTCATGAGAATTCTAAGCCTCTCCAATTTTGTAGGAACATTTATTTCTGGAAAGAAATCTGTTTTTTAATTCAGAAACAGGAACTTTAATGCCTGTAAGTTCTGATCAACATATCTACTTAGTTTGGAAACAATTAGAAGAGTCATTGAGTCAATCAACTTGTATATGTCCAGTAAGTAGTCCCAGAGACCAAGTAATATTGCATATATGTATATAATGGGATAATTTATATATCCCATTAGGCTGAATATCAGCTATCCAAATAAAGAAAAGTGTGTAGGTTAAAAATTTGGGATATTAGATTTCTTTGTCCCTCGTAAGTCTCCTAATGTTATTTAAGGCTACCCCCAGTCACTGTAAGTATGTCAGTCAATGCGTTGACAGTCTGTTTAAAATATCTTATGAGTATGAAGCTTGTTTTAAGATAACCACAATTCTGCTGATTTTGAAATTGTAATATAATTGGAGTATTTCTCCTTTCACTTCTTACCTCCAAACTTTGTCACATAACTCTTCTTCCTCCCTTCAAACTTATGGACTATTTAAACAATTATTAATCATAAACATATGTGTGTACATATATATACATGTTCCTAACTACAAACAGATCAGTCTACATAAATGTACTCCTATGCATACTTTTGAGGATGACATTGCTATTGTATTGATGGCTTTGCTTTTCCCTGTAGAAGACTATTTCTCTGAATTTTGATTTCCTTAGTTGCCTCTAGTTCTTTGTATAGAAATAAGACCCTATGATCTTTCTCAAGCCACTTTGGAATATCTATTATTGTCTTCTTCCTTCATATCATGTTTAGACAGTCATGTTCATGAAACTTTGGAATAAGACTTTAATTATAAAATGTAAAAATTTTCAAACAAATAACCTAACTTGAAATGACCAAGATTTATCAACATTGCTTTTTGATAATAGCAATAAATGCCTTTATTATCTTTTTCAAGACAAATATTTAAGAGTAACACCACATACACACACACACAGACACACACACACACACACACACACACACACACACACACATATATATATATATACTTGGTATATTTGGGGAATTGAAAAAAAGAAATAAAGAAATATAACTATCAAGTTTCTGGAGCATAACTGAGACAGTAAAGTCAGCTTTCATGTTTCCCCCAATCTGTTTTCCTTTTGTGTACTAGCAGTGAAAATATCTTGATGCCTATCTAGATCATGATTCTGACCTCTTCCCTCCATTGCTGCCTGTGGCCTTATATTTGATCTCTTCTTTCCATGAATTGAAGCTCTGTGGCCTCTTCTCATCATGTGGGCACAATGATCTTTGAATGCTGTCTACATCCTTGTATGAAGGTCTATGTGGACTGCATTAATGTATTAGGAAGTCCTTCTTCGATGTCCATTCTGTTGTAGCCACTGTGCTTTGTTTATCCTCACTTTGTACTTTTCATTAGCATGGAGATCTTATTTTCTAGTTACCATTCTCTTAGGGTGTTTCAAAAGAATGTGTAATCTGCCATGGTATTTTACAACACAGCAAGAAACACACATAAAGCTAATCAGAGACACACAAGCCTACCTGGTGTAAGAATGTTTTTTGGGTTTGCAGAAGTGAGTACTGACAGCTATCATTGTTAGTACTCTGGGAATTCTTTCAATATTTGCCTCAATGTGTCACTTGAAGAAATATATGTGACTATCATTGTATTCACATTTAAAATAATTCGGACCATTTTAGACTGTCTAATAAGATTAATAAACATTAAATTATCAATGTACTCTTATCTAATGTATTGAATAGATAAATAATGACATCCTGATTTCAGTTGAAATTGTGAATGCAGGGACAATAATTCCGAAAACACATTCTCAGATATCTTAACCTTTTAATATGTCTGTCTGTTTTCTAAAGCTGTCATCCAGTGACAATATTGCATATCACAGGTTACTAAAATACATTTATGAAGAGACAGAATCTATATTTTTATTTCTCACCATTTATTCCAATTTCTTAAGTTTTTCACATTTGTGAAAATTTTTAAAAATTAATGTTCATGAAATACATTAAAATACAAAATCAATTTTAACTAGTACATAGGAGATAGGATTAAAGTTTCTTGTGTATAACAATAGTGAATATTCAGATCACAATATTTATGTATTTGCATATGTCATAACTTTCCTTGATTTTGCACACAGCTGAGTGCTCATTCAGAAAATCCTAATTTCATTTTTTTCTTTCTATTTCTTTCTTTTGGGTCCTGGCCAGATCCTCACTATGCTTCTCTGATATCTTGGGCTCCCTTTCTCTTTCTCTGAGAAAAGATTCTAAAACGGAGCTAAAAACAGCTTTCTAATTGTCTCTTAAATGAGCAGCAGCTTGCTGGTTTGAGCTACTTGTGGGTTCTTGGCTTGCAATGGACCTGCAGTATGGCGGTGACAAAGATTTGTCCTGACTGTGGGCAAGGCAGGAAAACTCTAGCTACATTTAAAGGCTTGAATGTCTTTCATTTAGTCTCAGTCAAGATTAGGGGCTTAGTTCTCCTACTTTGTGCTTATGTATAGAGGCATTGCAGTTTCCACAAACACTGAAATAGCCAGCTGCACCCAGGAATTCCAGAATCTATCCCTTAGTATTTGTAGTTGGAATCTGCAGTTCTGTGTGGTCTATAATTTCCCCAGGTATGTTTTTATTCAATCTCTGCAGGTATAATTTTAAAATACACCAGTTGGTTCTGGCCTTGATATTTGCCATTGAGGAGATCAACAGGAACCCTCATCTTTTACCAAACATATCTCTGGGATTTGACTTCTATAATGTCCCATACAGTGAGAAAAACATTCTTATGAATGCAATTTTTTGGCTCACAGGCCTGAGTAATGTTCGCAAGGTTTACTGTAATTATAACTGTGTAAAGGGGAGAAAGTCAGCTGCTGCAATAACAGGACCATCGTGGGCAAAATCTGCCATATTGGGACACTGCTTCAGCTGTACAAGTTTCCACAGGTGAGGAGTTGTATGGGATAAAAATGCAGATCTCCTTTGCTGACATTTCAGGTGTGTCCACAGGTAAAAAGGTATATTTGTATTAGTTAGATATCAATGACAATTGTCCAGACAATTGGAGATGGACCTCTATTTCAGTCACTGGGAAGAGTAAGGGGAGGTTGGAATAGACAAGGAAGATTAATAAAAATAGAAAATAGGCCAGTAATTTTCTGAAAACTTCTGTCACAGAAATTTGCCTTTAAAATCATGGTGAATCCATCATTGTGCTAACCATTTCCATCTGTGTCTGCAGAACAAGGATTGTGCATAATGCCATTGTTCTTTCCCTGCTTTTCATTTTTTTCTCTTCAGCTCACTGTTGGTCCTTTTGAGCCTATCTTCAGTGATCAAGGTCAGTTTACTTCTCTCTATCAGATGGCCCCCCAAGGCACATCTCTGTCTCTTGCCATGGTCTCCCTGATTGTTCATTTTGGCTGGAACTGGGTTGGTTTACTTATTCCAGATGACCACAGAGGGATTCAGTTTCTTTCAGATATCAGAGAAAAGATGGAGAAAAATCAAGTCTGCATAGCGTTTGTTGAAATGATCCAAAGCACCTGGAATTCATTTTCTTACAAATACTGGAAAAGTCTTGGCATCATCCAGGAAACATTGGCCAATATTATCATCATTTATGGTGACAATGATTCACTACAAGGTTTAATGAGCAATCTAGGGCAACAGATTTTGACCAGTAAAGTCTGGGTCATGACCTCTGAGTGGGATGTTACTAATATTGCTGATTATTTCTTGCTAGATTCATTCCATGGAAGTCTCATTTTTTCACAACACCATGAGCAGGTGGCTGAATTTAAAAATTTTATCCAAACAGTTAATCCTTATAAATACCCAGAAGACAATTACCTTCCTAAATTGTGGTTTTTGTTCTTCAAGTGCTCATTTTCAGAGCTTGATTGTCATCTTTTGGAGAACTGCCAACCCAATGCTTCCTTGGAATTACTGCCTAGATACATTTTTGACACGGCAATGAATGAAGACAGCTACAATACATACAAGGCTGTGTATACTGTGGCCCATAGTCTCCATGAGATGAGTCTTCAGCAAATACAGATGCAACCTTTTGGAAATGGAAAAAAATGGTGTTCTACCCCTGGCAGGTAATATTCCTTCCATTTATTAGAGCATCAACAATGTGAAATTTTGAGAGTCTTCAGAGGAACCAAACTAGGTATTACATATTTCAGTATTTTACATGTAGTATATGTATATATATACATACATATATGCAGTGTGTGTGTGTGTGTGTGTGTGTGTGTGTGTGTGTGTGTGTGTATCCACAGAAGATACTTCATGTGTTATACTCTCTTCCAGGTCAGTGCAGATCTTTCTGTTCATGTTGCTGAGGAATAAGATGCTAGTGGCAAGGAAGAAATAATTTTAATGAATATAAAATTTGTGTCACATATAGCTGCACAATATTTTCATTGTAATGATTACAGCAGAAACCTAAGAATTTTAGTCATGAGTACCCACATTTTACTCAATGAACTTTGGGGTGAACCCTGTGTGTAAATGGGTATAGCTTTCTTTTAAAGAAATTGAGTTTTTCTTCAATCAATACTCACTGATTCCATTCCTAAGTTTGTATAGAAGATGTTCTTGAGGCTGACTGTTCCTCAGATGTAGAATTGTATCCCATTAACTTAGGTCACCATTGCTGACCTTCAATGATACCTACATTATTATCATGTCCTACACCACAGATTATGAACATTGAGAATTATTCTATAATCCATTAGTGGTTAAACTCTCAGAACTACATTAAAGCATATTCTTGCATCACTTTCAGCTTCATCCTTTCTTGAGGAATATCCATGTGGGAGCCAACATGGCTTTAGAATGGAAACAGAAGTTAGATGATGATAAGTATGATA
>NW_023504597.1:0-10516 GCF_004664715.2 Peromyscus leucopus | reverse complement strand
TTGTATCTTGTAATTGAATAAATAGTGAAGTTAATTCTGAAGCATCAGGGATAAATTCTGCAGTCTCAATATGTAACACCACTCTTTCAGCATACTGAGAGTCAGTTACTATGTTGAGAGGTTCTGAAAAATCCATTAATACCAACAGAATAGCATACAATTCTGATTTTTGAACTGAATTATACGGACTTTGAACCACTTTACTTAAATTTTCTGATTTGTAACCTGCCTTTCCTTCTTTGTTGGCATCTGTATAAAATGTACGAACTCCAGATATGGGTTTTTGCCGTACAATTCGAGGCAAGATCCAATCAGCTCTCTTTATAAGATCAATTCTATTGCTTTTGGGATATTTGCTGTTAATTTCTCCCAAAAAATTACTGCAAGCTCTTTGCCAAGGTTCACTTTCTGTCCATAATTTTTCAATGTCCTCCTTAGTTAAGGTACGACAATTTCTGCTGGGTCTTCCTGCTAATTGACGAAGTCTCAATTTTCCTTTAAATCAAGTCAGAGATTTTTTCCACATAAGTTTTTAATTTTTTATTTGGTTTATTTGGTAAAAATATCCATTCCAATATAATATCTTCCCTCTGCATTAATATTCCAGTAGGAGAACGCCTAGAAGGTAAAATAACCAAAATGCAATCCAGCTTTGGATCAATACGATCCACGTGTCCTTCATGCACTTTCTTTTCTACCAAGGCCAATTCTTTCTCAGCTTCAGGTGATAATTCTCTTGGACTATTTAAGTCCTTGTCACCTTCTAAGGTTTTGAACAAATTAGTCAGTTCATCATTTTTTACCCCAACAATAGTTCGTAGATGAGAAATATCTCCAAATAATCTTTGAAAGTCATTAAGAGTCTGTAGTCTATCTCTCCTAATTTGCACCTTTTGGGGTCTAATTTTTTGTAGCTCTATTTTATATCCTAAATAATTAATAGAATCTCCTCTTTGTATCTTTTCAGGAGCAATTTGTAATCCCCAGCAAGGCAAAATTTTCTTTACTTCTTCAAACATTCTTTCTAAAGTATCTGCATTTGAGTCAGCTAGTAAAATATCATCCATATAATGATAAATTTATAGATTTAGGAAATTTTTTACGTATCACTTCCAATGGCTGTTGTACAAAATATTGGCACAGAGTTGGGCTATTCAACATTCCCTGTGGGAGGACCCTCCATTGAAATCTTTTAACCAGTTGAGAATTATTATAAGTAGGCACTGTAAAGCAAATCTTTCTCTGTCTTTTTCTTGTAAGGGTATTGAAAAGAAACAGTCTTTTAAATCAATAACTATGAGAGGCCATCCTTTTGGTAACAGAGTAGGCAAAGGCATCCAGATTGTAGAGAGCCCATTGGCTGAATTACTTTGTTAATTGCTCTAAGGTCTGTTACCATTCTCCATTTACCAGATTTCTTTTTAATAACAAATACAGGAGAATTCCAAGGGCTGGTTGATTCTTCAATATGCTGAGCATTTAACTGTTCTTCTACCAGCTCTTCTAAAGCCTGGAGTTTCTCTGTTGTTAAAGGCCATTGCTGGACCCATACAGGCTTGTCTGTTAACCATTTTAAAGGTAGAGCTGTTGGTGTCTTTGGAAGATCATCAGTTATTGTGCCCTGTTCTTGTATAATATGGATGGCTGGTGACCACTCATTAGAACAATATCTTCTAATATTTCTCTCAGTAACATGTGCTAGTTTATGATTTGTTTCTGAGATTGGAGGGATGTTAATCTGAGTATTCCATTGTTGCAACAAGTCTCGACCCCACAGGTTCATACTATGTTAGCCATATATGGTTTTAATTTTCCTTTCTGTCCTTCTGGACCTATACATTCGAGCCATCTTGCACTCTGTTTCACCTGAGATAATGTCCCAATTCCTAACAGTTGAACGTTTACCTCCTGAAGAGGCCAAGTTGGATGCCAAAATTCTGGTGCAATTATGGTAACGTCCGCACCTGTGTCTACCAGACCAGACAACAAAACACCATTTATTTTTATTGTTAATTTTGGTCTTTGTTCATTAATAGAAGTTTGCCAAAAAATTTTCTTTATGTTTTCTCCTGAATTTTCTATTCTCTCTGTTTCATCATCCTGACCAGCATGATTTATTCCAATAGGCATTTGGTTATTTAATCGCTCTGAGCAGGGTTTCCTCTATGGCTGCAGGAAAGGTTTGAACTGGATTTACTGGGGGGCCTGCATGAGGCCCCTCTGGGAGTTTCCCGAAGACTGAGGCAAAGGATTACCCTGTCTGTCCTTTGTTGATCTACATTCGTTGGTCCAGTGTTTTCCCTTACCACACCTTCTGCATACTCCAGAAGGAAGGGGCATTCTGTTGCCATTGTTCCTTGAAGAAACATTGTTTCTAGGAATGACCTGTTTACAGTCCCTTTTCAAATGTCCTTGCTTTCCACATCCAAAACATCTAACATTCCTCAAACCTTTTGAAATTGCTTCTCCTACCCACATATTGTCACGGTCATGAGTCTCAACATTTACTGTGTCTCTATTCCAATCTTCCAAAGGTGCTCCTTTCCTGCTTTTGGTAAATGTATACTGTGCCATTATATATGGTGCAAGTATGTGATCTGCTTTTTTTATTTTGATTTTACAGAGGATTCAGTTAAGAGATTGAGTTAATCTCAGAAGAGACTTTGAACTTTTAAACATTGTTGATCCAGTATTACCTCACTATTCTCCATCCTCTACATTTTGGGATAGAAATGTATATCCTGTGGCCAATATATGTTGGAAATATGTGACCTGTTTTTTTTTATTTGGATTTCACGGGGGATTACAGTTAAGAAATTGCATGAATCTCAGAAAAGACTGAACTTTGGACTTTAAATATTGTTGATACTGTGATAGACTATGGGAATTTGAAGTTGGACTAAATGCATTTTGCATTATGATATTATTATAGCTTTTAGGGTCAGGGAGTGGAATGTGGTAGTTTGAAATTAACCCCCCATAATCTCACAGGGAGTGTCACTAAGTATGGCTTTGTTGGAGTGGAAATGGTCTTGGTGGAGGAAGTGTGTCATTGTGGGGTGGGCTTTGAGGTTCCCTATGCTTAAGATACTGCCCAGTGTCTCAGTTAACTTCCTGTTGCCTACAAGATGTAGGACTCTCAGCTGCTCCAGCACCACATATGCCTGCCAGCTGCCATGTTCCCACTCATGATGATAATTGACTGAACCTCTTAAAAGTGTAAAGTTGCCAAAACATTTTCAATTAAATGTTCTTTATAAGGTTGCTATAGTCATGTTGTCTTTTTACAGCAATAGAAACCCTAAGTAAAGAACAGGGAATGAAGAATTTCTGCTTACACTTCCACATCATAGTTCATTTTTGAAAGAAGTCAGGGTAAGGAACTCAAGGCAGGAATCTTGAGGAAGGAACTGAAGCAGAGGCCATAGATGAGTGCTGCTTTACTGCCTTGGTCAGCTTGCTTTCTTATACTAACAAAAGCAACTGCCCAGGGATGGCACCACCTGCAGTGGGATGGGCCCTCTCACTCAATCACTAATTTAAAAATGCTCCACAGGCTTGCCTACATGCTGTAAGAATATTATTTTAACTAGGCAAAGATGTGTTATATTTGTTTATGCTGAGGAATATTACTTTAACTATGTGAAGGAATGTTACGTTTGTTTCTGCTGCCTTTGTTAATGATATAAAGATGTGTTACATTTGTCTGTGCTAAATTTGTTTAATTGTGTAAACATGTGTTGCATTTGTTTTACCTTGCCTGCCTAAGGCATCTAATTGGTCTAATAAAAAGCTGAATGGCCAATAGCTAGGCAGTAGAGGGATAAGCAGAGCTGGCAGACAGGGTAGAATAAATAGGAGGAGGCATCTTGGCTTAAGAAAAGAAGAGAGAATGAGAGAGAGAGAGAGAGAGAGAGAGAGAAGAGAGAGAGAGAGAGAGAGACATCTGGGGCCAGCCATCCAGGCAGCCACCAGCTGGCTAGATGGAGTAGGATGTACAGAATGAAAGAAAGGTAAAAAGCCCTGAGGCAAACATAGATGAAGAGAAACAGGTTAAGTTATAAGACCTATCAAGAAATGAGCCTAAGCTAAGGTTGAGCATTCATAAGTAATAATAAGTCTCTGTGCCCTGACTTGGGAGCTGGTTGGTGACCCAAAAGAAAAAACCTGCTATACCTACAGACCAATTTTATGGAAATATTTTTTGAATTGTGGTTCCCTCTTCTCAGATGACTCTAGCTTGAGTTAAGTTAACAAAAACAAAAACAAAACAAACAAGTAAAACTGAACAGCACATCTTCTCTAGCCATCAGCAAAGCTTCTGAAGACTGCCTTCACCAGGCACAACCCCCAAGAGTGAGGGCCTCAAACAAGCAAGTGGTAGGTGTGTGCCTTTTACCTGAGGTCTTAGAGTCAATGGTAAGTGGATGGTTTGGGAAGTGCCAGACACAGTGTTGGCACTATTGAGAATCAATTTTCAAACATCAACTACTGTGAGATGTTCTCTAGGGAGATCAGGGGTTAATAAATAGTTTATCTCTGGAAAAATCTTTTGAGTTCTTTACTTTAAGGATACTTAAATACCAAGTCCATCAAACACTTAAGATAAATAGGAAAATTATTATTTGTTCTTTATTTCAGTAAATTGTTCTAAGAATATCTTCTATTAGTCTTATAAATAAATGTCTATATAATGTTTATACATACTTAAAACAATCGATATACACATATTTTAAGGATTACAGGCAAGAATTTAGTCTTTTTGCATCTACCTTCCAAATTCTAGGATTATAACATGCAATTCACATATGATTGGAAAAAATTCAGAAGATGGAATTAACATATATCAGAGAATTAATACTACCAAGGTTTAAAAGGATTCCAAATGGCAGATACAGAGAGCAGCTGCTTCCTAAGCCTGAGGGAGATTACCTTTCCCCACTTCCCCAAGTGTTACTGAAGAGATAGATCCATAGCCCTCCAGCTAACAGGGAAGTTCAGAGGTGCTGATGAGGCTTGCTAGCAGCTGCCTTGAGTGGTCCAGAGGCACTGGCCTAGTCACTGGAAAGTTGCTGCAGGGAGTGACGTAGTATAGAAACTGACTGGACTGCAGCAGAACTTTCTTAATAGTACCTGTCTGGGTTAGGTTTTTTCAACTTGACACAAACAAGCTAGAGTTATCTGGGAAGAGGAACCTCAACTGAGAAAATACTTTCATCAGATTGGCCATAGGCTGTAAAGGTATTTTCTTGATTAATTATTGATGTGGGAGGGCCCAGCTCACCGTGAGTAGTGCCACATCTGAGCAGGTAGTCATGAGGGTTATAAGAATTCAGTCTAAGCAAGCAAAGATGAGCAAGCAAAAAAATAGCATTCCTCCATGTTCCCTGCTTCAGTTTCTGACCCCAGGTTCCCAACTTGAGTTCCTGACTGCCCTCAGTCACAGACTCTTACCTGGAAGATGAAAATCAAAAGCAACTTGGGAAGAAAGAATTTATTTGGGCTTATAGTTTCAGGGGAAGGAGTCCCACATGGCAGGGCCTGGCAGCAGTAGGAACTGATGAGAGTTTACATCTCAAAGTCCAAGCAGGATGGAGAGAGAGAGAGAGAGAGAGAGAGAGAGAGAGAGAGAGAGAGAGAGCGCACTGGGAATGGCATGAGGCTTTTGGCTCCTCAAAGCTTGCTCTCAGTTACATACTCTCTCCAAAAGGCCATAAATCACAAACCCATCCAAACAGCCCCAGCAGCTGGGGACCAAAACTATTTAGACATCGGAGCTTATGGGGGACGATCTCATCTAAACCACTACATCATCTGAATGCCATTTGTCAACAACTTGAGTCAGTGGATTTTAAAATTCAAAATGTGTCCAAGTAGCTGGAACAAGAATTAAAAAATGGCTTTCAAAGACAGTCTTGAGAGTTCCCCCCAGTGACCACACCTGAACAAAGATGAACGTTTCTGAGGTGTCAGGAATTCTTTCCAGAGGACAAGTGGCCACGTGAATACATTGAGCCTTGTGCTATGCAAGAAGTTGTATGTATTTAAAAATCTTGAACTTTTGAACTCAGGAAAAAGAGAAGAAATGGGCCTGGGAGGTCAAGGAATAACTCTACATTGTAACTCTGGTTTTACAACAAAACAGTTAAAATGCTGAAGCTGACATGGGTCCTTAAAAATGCCTGATAGAGCACTTGTCAATCAACAGTGAATTAGCTCCAGATGCACACTTGAGGACCAGCTTGTGATGTGAGATGGACCCTGTAGTAATTTCTCCTCTGCATGGTGTTTTGTCACTCAGGAGTCCCCTCCTGCTTCTGTGCAGCACCGTGCTCTTCTTGTTTCTGAAGTGTTTGCTCAGCATGTGGGATTCACCCTTGTGAGGTGAGTAGCACCTTACATTCCTGTTCAGTCACTGCTTTCCAGCCTGCTTCTGAAAACATCAGTGAACACCACATGTTTCACATCACATACTCTTAGCTTATTCCAAGGCCTAGCCACTGAAGCAAGACTTTTCTGATGTATATCTGCCTGTGTTGTGAGATTCTGCAGAACTTTAAACCATCATGCTTTGGTTTGTGTTCCTTTCAGGCAGCCTTTTCTGTACAGGTATTCTAAGGCGGCTGTGAATTGAGGTATGCATTTTTGTTCTTCTATTCTTGGCCCCCTAAAATCAACTATACTTCCCAAAATTGCTTTGATGAAACACCATGACCAAGGCAAGTTGTGGAGGAAGGGATTTATTACACTTCCATATCACTGTTTATCATTGAAGGAAGTCAAGATAGAAACTCAAACACGGCAGGGACCTGGAGGCAGGAACTGATACAGAGACAGTGGAGAGGTTCTGCTATACATCAGTAAGGCTATCACCACATGGCTTGCTCAGCCTGCTTTCTTATAGAACCTTTGACCACCAGCCCAGCTGTGGCTCCTACTATAATAGGCAGGGCCTTCCATATCAACCATTAATTAAGAAAATGCTCTACAGGTTTGCCTACAGTCTGCCTTATAAAGGTATTTACTCAATTGAGTCTTCTTCCTCTCTGATGACTCTAGCTTTAGTCAAGTTGGCATAAAAGTAGCCAGCATACATAGGTCTGAGGTGCTGGGATTCTTGACATGGTCATACACACTTTAAACAGACCACATTCACTTAGGACTTTGTTCAGTTCCTACACCCTGCTCCAGCAGCACCAGACTATCATGTTCAGAGAGGTGACAGTATGAGGAACTGTTACATTATGACATGCTTGATATAAAAATGCTTAATTATATTAGAGTTTATTTGCATCATCAAAGAAAATTTAATTTATATTGTCAATGAGAGAAAAGGAAAAGATAATGAAAAAATAGTCTTTTTGATAGGTAATGTTGTTTTAGTTATAAAGAATTTAATTAAAAAAACTATGTATTTAGCCAGGCAGTGATAGTGCACAGCTTTAATCCCAGCACTTGGGAGGAAGAGGCAGGTAGATCTCTGTGCATTCAAAGCCAGCCTGGTATACAGAAGTGAGTTTCAGGACAGCTAGGGCTAGCTACACAGGAAACTCTGCCCTGAAAAACCAAAAACTAAACCAATCCAAAATTAAAAAATTACATACTATTGCAAATTAAGTTGTTTTTTTTAGAAATCAAATGGTACCAATGAAGAATGAGATCGAGCATTTTTCAAAAGTCTCAGTTGGAGATTATATGGAGCCATTTTATACATTGTTTCATATGTAACATCATATATTAAAAATTATATTGATTACTATAGTTGTAACTCAGTGTTAGAATATTTTCATAGCATTCACAACACCTTGAGGCTCAATTCTCCAGTCCTCTATCACAAAGAAAAGCAAAATAAAAAGTAAAGTAAAACAATCAAATAAAGGCTGCATAGCATTCTTTACTGTGTTGTTGCATAATTTTCCTACAATTTATTTTACCTGACTATTAGTAACACATTGTTTCCATAGATGTTTATTATGCTATTGCAAATAGTACTACATTGAATATGTATGAAAAAATGGGTAGAACAAATCCTCAAAGTAGAATTGCTGTGTCAAAGGCTATGTGGTATATCTTTGTGAGAGATGCTTTCGATTTACTAGCAAACTTTAGCACCAATTTATCATCTCAGAGCTTACAAAGGCATTTGCTCTTACATCATCTCCACCAGTTTTTAAATTGTCGGTCATAGTTGAAAATGTTTTTATCTTGGTTGTTTCTTTCATTATGGGTAAGAAAATAAGAGGGAGATGATGAGAAATATAGACTGCTCTTACTAAATGATTCAGCCAATGGTAACCTTAGGAGATAACATGAAAATTCACTAGAAATTTAGCTCTTAATTATCCCAAGATAAATGAGAAACTGAGAGAAGCAGGAAAAACTGTCACCATAGTGTTGTGATGCAAACCCATATCCATTGTTAAACTGGGCATTGACATCTGACGTGGTATCCACATGCTTGAGGGGCACACTGACACACAAAGGTCCTGACATGAAGAACCGGGGGACAGAAGAGTCTTATATGAATTCAGTCAGATATGACATGGATATGCATAATTAGTATTATGATTTGGGGGATTAATCAGGCCCTGCTTAATCTTTGTGTGTCTGTTTTCTTATGTACAGACAGAAAGCAGTGAGGACAACAACACCTTGAAAGAGTGCGGATCAAAGGGTGCCTTGTGTTAATAAGCTTGCTATTATTGAGGATTTCTAAAATGAAAACCTCCTGGTTCTGATCCTCCAGCAGGTGGTGACATCCCAACACTCAAAACTTACTGACTCTGAAACTTGGATAGGATTTCCCCTCAAGATTCAGTTTAGAAACATTCTTTTCCATAGTACTAAAAATTTATGTTATACACGTTCATAAAATTTATTACATTGAATTTCATATACTCCCTTTGGATACCAATTGTTAATTTCTTCTTTCACTATCTTTAGAAATTGAAATTTCAACCCAGTTAAGAGCCTCAGGTGATGTGACTTCAATCTGTCATAGTTCCCTTAACTCTGTTTTACAAACACTTTGATTTTAAGTAAATGACTTGTGTGGTTGAGTAGGAATGATAGATTCAATTTGTTGACCTATTTTTTTTCCAGTCTGGGAACCAACCTTGGGCCTTAAACATGCTAAGCAAGTGTTCTGCTACTGCCCTATATAGTGCAACTTCATCTTATTGAAACTTAAAAAAACAAAACAAAACTGTTGCTTAAAAGGAGAATTAAGGGCAAGCCAACATGTTAGAAAGTCAACTTTACTAAATGTCTTGCTATGTAATAGAAAATGAAAAAGTGTACACAAAAAAGAGACATTCACTCTAAAAAGCTATAACCTTTTAAAATTCTCTTAAAAACCAACTATGTACATCAATGACAAGTAGTTAGAAAGTATGACAGATAACTAAATTTGCTGTATATAACTTAGAGAAAAAGGTTTAATCTTAATGAATTTGATTTATTTTGAGAAATTAAAATATAATAAAAATACAAAAGGAAAAATAAAGGAAGACATTCATAGTTATAGGGGTTAAATACAGTAAAAATGAAAAAAAATATTCAAGTTAAGTATAGATTAAATGTGCATACTCAATAAGAACTGCTAAGGTCATCTATTTTACACAACTTGCATATGAATACTAGAAATTTGTAAAAGTCAGCCAGCAATCAAAAAAGCTTTTATAGAAGCCATACCTGCTATAACTTCCCAAGTACTTTAAAAAACTTTTCTTCAAGTTAGGTAGCAACTGGTGAGCAATGTTAAAGGAGATCATGGAAATAAAAACAAATGGTTTATTATTGTAATGATGCTTCACTCCCATGTGTACAGTGTCTAGTGATGTTTATGTCACATAAAATACTAGTGCTAACATAAAACACTCTACAGCAACTGGCCCTCCATGGGAAATTCCACAACCAAATGCTGATTGTTTTTATGCAACTAACATTAAAGGCCCCAAGTCAAGTTATATAGTGCTACTTAGAAAAAAAATTCTTCAAAATTATGCTTTATTTTAATTTTTTTTTGGTTAGAAATGAGAAGTCACTTACAGATAGGACTGTATATCATTTCCTTGGCAAGATATGGGATCTGTCTGTGAAAGTTTTAAATAGGACAGGCAGCAATCTGAGTTGATTTAAGGGGTATTATATAAAGTAGAGTTGGAGAATGAACTCAGAGAACTTTCACATTCTCATGCCCCTTCCAAAGAAGGAAGGAATAAATTCATCCTATCAAAACATTCACTCTCTAAATAATGAAACCTAAGAGGCTTGAATAAAATGGCATCAAAAGTTGTAATCCCATCTCAGAAGTGGGATAGATTAGATAATGAGGGATATTCATGTAATTATGACTGACTTAAGCAAAATTGAAAGGAGCCCAAGAAAACTGGCCTGCTTTAGCCAAGAGTAAAGTGATTTGTGGGCAGTAGCATTCCTTCTGTCTCGTGTTCACAGCATGACTTGGCATGGCCATGTGACTCTGGTCCTCTGAGCTGCCTTAGAGACGGTCATG